>NC_056735.1:1415064610-1415167110 GCF_019279795.1 Protopterus annectens
TTTAAAAAGGTTACTAAAGGACAGGAAATCAAAGAATGTGGCTACCCCCACACCTGTAATTACTAGCAAATAACAAAATTCAGCAAACACTAGCTTCTGTTCAAGTTACTAAAGAGCAGAAAAACTGCCAGTTCAGTTAAATATTCCTTCAACACAGTTTAAATCAAATTAAATACTGTATTTTTTTTAAAGTGCAGATAAAGGTACTTAAATTCTCTTATACGTCCAGTTGAATATAACCAAGTTCTTAGCCGGCCAAAGCTGAGGTTTTTAAGCAGAAAATATTTCACAATGCACCACTTAACTAGGCAAGGACAGGAAATCAAAGAATGTGGCTACCCCCACCTGTAATTACTAGCAAATAACAAAATTCAGCAAACACTAGCTTCTGTTCAAGTTACTAAAGAGCAGAAAAACTGCCAGTTCAGTTAAATATTCCTTCAACACAGTTTAAATCAAATTAAATACTGTATTTTTTTTTTTAAAGTGCAGATAAAGGTACTTAAATTCTCTTATACGTCCAGTTGAATATAACCAAGTTCTTAGCCAGCCAAAGCTGAGGTTTTTAAGCAGAAAATATTTCACAATGCACCACTTAACTAGGCAAGGACAGGAAATCAAAGAATGTGGCTACCCCACACCTGTAATTACTAGCAAATAACAAAATTCAGCAAACACTAGCTTCTGTTCAAGTTACTAAAGAGCAGAAAAACTGCCAGTTCAGTTAAATATTCCTTCAACACAGTTTAAATCAAATTAAATACTGTATTTTTTTTTAAAGTGCAGATAAAGGTACTTAAATTCTCTTATACGTCCAGTTGAATATAACCAAGTTCTTAGCCAGCCAAAGCTGAGGTTTTTAAGCAGAAAATATTTCACAATGCACCACTTAACTAGGCAAGGACAGGAAATCAAAGAATGTGGCTACCCCCACACCTGTAATTACTAGCAAATAACAAAATTCAGCAAACACTAGCTTCTGTTCAAGTTACTAAAGAGCAGAAAAACTGCCAGTTCAGTTAAATATTCCTTCAACACAGTTTAAATCAAATTAAATACTGTATTTTTTTTTTTTAAAGTGCAGATAAAGGTACTTAAATTCTCTTATACGTCCAGTTGAATATAACCAAGTTCTTAGCCGGCCAAAGCTGAGGTTTTTAAGCAGAAAATATTTCACAATGCACCACTTAACTAGGCAAGGACAGGAAATCAAAGAATGTGGCTACCCCCACACCTGTAATTACTAGCAAATAACAAAATTCAGCAAACACTAGCTTCTGTTCAAGTTACTAAAGAGCAGAAAAACTGCCAGTTCAGTTAAATATTCCTTCAACACAGTTTAAATCAAATTAAATACTGTATTTTTTTTTTAAAGTGCAGATAAAGGTACTTAAATTCTCTTATATGTCCAGTTGAATATAACCAAGTTCTTAGCCAGCCAAAGCTGAGGTTTTTAAGCAGAAAATATTTCACAATGCACCACTTAACTAGGCAAGGACAGGAAATCAAAGAATGTGGCTACCCCCACCTGTAATTACTAGCAAATAACAAAATTCAGCAAACACTAGCTTCTGTTCAAGTTACTAAAGAGCAGAAAAACTGCCAGTTCAGTTAAATATTCCTTCAACACAGTTTAAATCAAATTAAATACTGTATTTTTTTTAAAGTGCAGATAAAGGTACTTAAATTCTCTTATACGTCCAGTTGAATATAACCAAGTTCTTAGCCAGCCAAAGCTGAGGTTTTTAAGCAGAAAATATTTCACAATGCACCACATAACTAGGCAAGGACAGGAAATCAAAGAATGTGGCTACCCCCCACCTGTAATTACTAGCAAATAACAAAATTCAGCAAACACTAGCTTCTGTTCAAGTTACTAAAGAGCAGAAAAACTGCCAGTTCAGTTAAATATTCCTTCAACACAGTTTAAATCAAATTAAATACTGTATTTTTTTTTTAAAAGTGCAGATAAAGGTACTTAAATTCTCTTATACGTCCAGTTGAATATAACCAAGTTCTTAGCCGGCCAAAGCCGACTTATGTAAAGTACATAGCTGTGTTCATAAGGCAAAACAAATAGCATATAGGAACGTATTTAGTATTTAGTTACAGACATGTAAGTCAATACCATTGGAGTAAGCATTTTTAGGAAAGAATAAAAATTCTAGCTATTAGGCAGAGGTGTAAAACCATTAATAAAGCACCCTACAGTGTTAAATAGGACCGGAGATGCTAGATTTGGGAAAAGCCTTTGTTCATTAGCCCAGTAAAAAGAGAGGAAGCCCCAGACACTGCCATAAACATTTAGATGTGTATTGTAGCCATTTATGCTAAACTCCTATCTCATCTTCAAAGGGGAATACTGAGAGAACTTAGAGTCAGGTGACTAGATGAGGTCATTCTGCCAGCCTTCTTTGGAATTGTGGTGGTGCTGCGGTAGCATTGTCACCTCACAGTAAGACGTTGTCCTGTTCGATTCTCAGCTAGAGCGTCTTCAGTGTTGAGACATGCGTGAATGGGTGTACCTTCATTGAAGGTTGTGCATCAGAGCTGGCAACTCGGAACGTAAAAATCTACTGCCAATCATTAGCGGACCGGAGTTCCACTGTGGCGACCCCTTACCGGGAAAAGCCGAAAGACGCAAGCAACAAAGAGAAATCTCAGAGTATTCAGTATTCTGTTTTTGGGAACCTGACTAGAAAGACCCTCACCCACAGCATCTTGCCTTATGGTAGTAAGTAACTTAACTAGGGAACAGGCATTCTTTTAGATTAGTCAGGAATATAGTGAAGCTTAGTTTAGATATTGTTTTTCTTTATTTGTCTGAGTCTGTCCATCAATGTTTATTTTTCAATATTTCCTAGGATCTGAACTCTGTGGTTTACTGTAAATATATATTCAATATTTTCATGTTCTTGTGAGATTTATTATCTGCACTCTGTGGTTTACTGTAAATATATATTAAATATTTCCATGTTCTTTTAATATTTATTATTCAATATATTTAAAACTTTTATTATGGATGGTCCTTGTAGAAAGTAGCTAATCTTTGAGAGTACTTATATTTATTTGGTAACAGTGTGTAGGCCACTCCAGAAAGCCTAGCTGTCTTGGTCAACTACTGTGATTTGTATTAGTATTAATATTACACAATATAATTGGACATTTTTTTCTAAGGGCCTTAGAGTAGCTGATTGTGGAGTGTCTGGTGGAGGTGATAATTACCTTATACTCTGGGCAGAAGAGGACATAGCAGGTAAATCTGTGCCAGCCTTTCCCAGGTGTGTGTGTTTCAGCTACTTGGGGTAGGGACAGAAAGCACTGGGTTCACAGAGAGGGTGCTGGAAGACTTGTCTTGGACACTCAGCTGAGGACCTAACCCTACAGCTGTACCAGCAGGGAATCTTACTGAGGACCTGGAGGGAGACAGATATAGAGACATCCAGACCCAGGACTGAATGTGTTCCCTGTGTGCCCTTAAGGGAAACTGTACTTGACGCAAAGAGGTCTGCATCTGGAAATACTGAGTGTATCCATTTGTACTCCAAGTACATGTCCCTCTCCAGTGTCAGTGGTGAGGATTCAGGCTTCTTGATTACTGGGCCAAAGTGGGGACATCACAAATTGGTGATCATCACATATTGGTAGCAGTGGTGAGCATCACATATTACAGTTTAAATTTAACAGAAGACTATGGCAGAACATATCTGCACATTTTCTTTCTTTTAGTACATTGTTTTAAATTAAACTTTCACTCTATGTCAAACCCAGACTAATTAACATTACATATATGTCTTCTTATTGATATTTCAATAAAGTAAACTATAAAACTTTAATCTGGTGTTTAAACTCAGGTTATATATTTCAGATTACTATTAATATAACTATTACTTATACTTTTACCCCATCTAGTGGAGAATCAGATGTATTTCAATAAGCAGGAAATTATTGCTTACTGAAACTATATTTTAATATGAAAAAATAAAACAATGAAATGCTTTACAATTTGATGAAATCCATTCAGAAATACTTCAAAAACAAGTTATTATAAAACCATGCATTGTACAGCAACATGTCATATTTTCATTTGCCCGAGTTTTTTTTTTTATTTTTGTGTTTTACTGGCCATTCTTTTATTGTAGCATGTGTTTTCAGAGATGAGGTCCATTCTGTTTCTACGGTGGAATTAAGCAAGTTGTTTTCTGTACAGCATCTTCCAGTGTCTCAAATGTTTTTCTTCCTTCTGGCAAAAAAGTCTTAATTTTGCTGGGTAAACTGGATATGTTTTTTATTCCAGATTTCTTTTTTTTTTAGTGAAATTAAAAATTAAATCCTGTCAAAAACGTATAAGAGAAGTAGAGCAAAATTCTTGTGTTGTTACCTACTTGCCATCTTGGCCATGCCTTTTCGGAAAAATTAACTCTTGGTCTATTTGAACCAGCCCATCAGGCTGATATGAGGGTTTCCTTGAGGAATAATTCTTCTTTTATGCCTAAAGTGTTATCTGAGTTTACTTTGAGCCAAGCTATCCATCTCCTTGTCTTCATATTCTGGATGTCCACAGACAACTCAGATATTATATTGACAGAATTAAAACATTAAGAAACCCTAATTAGTTATTCATCTTTTATGAAAGTAAGAGAAAAGGGCAACCTGTGTCAAAGCAGACTACCTTCAAATGGTTGTCACATACCATTTCCTTTTATTATACCCAGGGCTGGTTTTACACATAGGTGAATTTGGCAGCAACATAGAGCACCATTCATCTAAGGGCACTCTTTCTTATGTTTATTAACTTGTTTTTTAGAGCAATGAAAAACATCAATTCACTACTGTTAAAAAAAAGCAAACATACATGAATAAATAAATGATGCACTTGTGATGTGATAGCATCCTACTGGAAAGGTGCTGCATTTGACTTGACCATTCAAGTCAAGTTATATCATGAACATTGTGAGATCACATAGAAGAGACGTCACACAACATTCAAATGTAGGGGCATAATCCTGTGGCCCATCAACATGAAGCAGTCTTCAATAAGGAATTGTTACTAATGCCTGGCTGTACCGTTAGAGTGCAACATTCAGTGGCTGGCTATATGCTGTTTATCTGAACCAGAACATCAACAATCTCATGAAGGAGAGTTGCAGAATATGAAGGAAAAATCAGGGCCATTCTGCAGAATTCTGAGCAGCTGAGAGAATGAAGAATCATGCAATATGAGGATTGTGGTAGTGAAGTAAGTAAATTTTATTTTTAATGATGCTGGCAGTGATCAACCAGATATTTTGGGAATATTTCTGGCTTTGTGATTAGTAGAACATCTTGACAAATAGTAATGTCTGGCAATTTATCTGTGTGTAATGTCTTTCGGCTTATCCCGGTTGGGGGTCGTCACAGCAGAACTCCGGTCCGCTAATGTTTGGTAGTGGATTTTTACATGCCGAGTTACCAGCCCTGACACACAACCTTCACCGAAGGCACGCCCATTCACGCATGCCTCCACACAGAAGACGCTCTAGCTGAGAATCAAATGGGACAACGTCTTGCTGTGAGGCGACAATGCTACCGCAGCACCACAATTTACGTAAAATAATATTATATAGCCATCAAGCGTAGTGGCTGTAATTGTTGAGTGAGGTTTGGGTTGGCCCCTGAATGAAAGTAATTGACTCTGTTGTCATTTGCTCAATTTAGGTAAAATAATGTTACATAGCTTTTAGATGTCATGGCTATAACTGCTGAGTGAGGGTTGGAGATGGCCACTGGATGAAAATAACTGACTCCCTTGGCATTTGTTCAATTTAAGCAATGCTATCTGGCCTTGCAGGACTGGCATGCTTTGGTGAGAAGTAACATGATCTGCTTAATTGAACACCAGAATAGGTATAATTGCTGGGACCATCTGTGGAGGAAAAAAATAGCTGTCTACTGTTTGCTTATTATTCTGGCTTTGCAAGACTAGTGTGATTAAACATGCTGTAGATGCATATGACAGCAGTGACTTTAAAATATATGATTGCCCCTTCATTTTCATCTGAATTTAACACCTGACAGAGATACACAGAAAGTGGCTAACTTTTTTAAATCATTCACTCCAATGGAGCTCAGGAAGTTTGCACTGTAACTGCCAATGGGTGGAGCTTAAGCCTTTTGATGGAATCAAATTATGTCCTCACATTTCAAACAAATGTTCATATCTCTGCAACCACAGGGGCTATGAAGGAGGTGTAAATGGCAAATTGTTCAGCACAAACTATTTTATAGTGGTAGTATTATTTAGGTTCTAGGTCTTAAACTGAATTTTTATAAGTCACAGTAAACACAGTTACTATTATATTTGTAATATTTTGTAAACAACTTATAATAGCTCAGCAACCATTCAAGTAACATACATAGTGTCAGCAGCATTTTATTCATCTAGCTGAGACCTTTCATACAAGGCTAAGGAGTTCTGTCTGTGTTACTTGATTGTTCAGCTATTTATTAAAATGTGAAAATTATATCTATATAAATTAATATCATAAAAACAACAGTTAATATCTATTTACCTCCACTAGACAGAGGTCAATTACTAATGCAGTTGGGTTTGCCATTGTGCAAGCTTTAAGATGAAATATTTTAAAACCTTGTACATAGCATGGTTTTGGAATTATTGATGCAAATATGAACAAGCAATATTTGATGCCTAGAGGTGTCAGTAGGAGTTAACTGCAGATGCACCTGGAGGCGTCACTCGGATGTAATGATTTAAGGTGGTTTGGGGAGACAGGTACTATTTCCAAATAGGATTTATATATCATGACAAGCATTTGTCTTCTGTGCTTTTTGAGCACTGCTATTTGGTTAACTTTGCACATTAAGCCCTAGATACGACTCATTTCTTCCTTGAAATTAAAAAGTATAACATTTCTTTCTTTATGTATGACTTTTATTCAGGCTGTCATTGAAGCAAAAAGTTGCAAAAAAGCTCTAAAATGCACTTCAGAGCATCCAGAACCACATGGCTTCAGATGGCTAGTAGCTGCTAGACCCACAGTTTAGTTTAGTTAGTACACTGTAGTCTTATTCAGGGTATGTTGAAAGGATTCATTGAAAACCAAAATTGAAGAGCAAGACTGATTTTTTTCCATTAATTATGAGTTTTATTTATGCCCTCACTGAATAAAGAGGTTGTTTTAAAAAACAATAAAATGCACTTCAAATCATCTGGAACTCCCATGGCTTTTTGTGGGCTTTGCAGCCCCCAGACCCCTGCTTTAATGTAGTCATTTCCAACACAGCTATTTCTTGGTGAATTAAGTTGTGTTGTTGGATTCCGGGGAAAAAACAAAGTTGAAAGAGAAAAACTGCGTTTATTTTCCTAATTGTGATTTTTGTTCAGGCCGTCATTTCATGAAAATCTTAAAAAGAAAAACTGTACAGTGCAATTTTGATCAGTCAGAGAGTGTTACAAGAATTAAGGAAAAACAAAGTTGTAAAGTAAGACTGAATTTCTTCCCTTAATCATTAGTTTTGTCAGACCATCAATGGATGTAAAATGCTTCTTTAAAAAATGTTAAATGACCTCTGAAAAGCATCTAGAACCTCCTATGGCTTCTTGCAGCACCCCCCCAGCTTAATGCAGTTGTTTCCCATGCAGTTTTCAGAGAACAATCTTGCCTACTGAAAATGTGTTGGATGAATGAATAAATGCAGGATAAAAAGACAAACTGTGAGAAAAGGGAAGAAAAAAGTATTTTGGATGGTGTATGTAGGCCAGGTTTGAGCTGCACCTGATGGAGTGTGTGCATGTGGAGCCATGGGCAGCAGGATGGTGCTGTGGGCTGTGGAACCCTTTTGCTTAGGGTTTCAGTTGACCTAAGGTCAGTCCTGGTTACACCCATCACAATAAGGGAATTCCAAGCAGGGTCAAGGCACATTTTACTAGGGCCTTGGCTTCATCATTGGCTTTTTTGAAATGGATAGATTCTAGAAATATTCTAGAATTGGGAACTTGGTCCACTGTGCATACTTTACAAAGCACTACAAACTAGATTTTTTTTCTAGGTCTCATGCAGGCTTTGCTAGGGCATTCTTCAGGAGCTCCTGGACCCTTACCCTTTCTCCTCCCTGTCAGTATAAGCTATGTTAGTCTACCCTCTAGCTAAGACTACTGTAGTAGTACTAGGCTATCTGCAGACTAATACATGAGTAGACAATAACCAGTCATCATAATCAAACCATATATATTGTATCTGTCAGGCTAAGACCTTAACCATTATTATGAACAATGTACAGTTGTGTAAGTAAACTCACCTTAATAGTAGATGTTTGGATGATCACTACTGCAGTAGCTGGTTCCTCTTTCCACCCTCACCTTGCTTTTGTATACTTTTTATTGCCTTGATGGGGACTTTGATTTTATATCCCTAGCACTGACCTCTTTCAGGACTTAGCCTCCCTATCTCAGTTGGCATGAAAGCTCTGAAGGGCCTAGATCCCAAACCATTAATTTTATTTGGCTCTGCTCGAGCAGATAATGGTTTGGGCACATGGCAGGTGTCCTTAAGCTCTGAAAGTTGGCCAGCTGTAATATTCTACACAGGGTATAATCCATATAGTTAAGGCTACTACAGCAATGATCATTCAAGCATCTGGTGTTACGGTAGGTTTACTTATCCAATTGTACTTTGTTAGCTCATTATATATGCTTTTGTTACGTCCATTTGTGGGCTGCAGAAATACATTATTGTCTGAAGTCAGATGCCGTAACCAAGTAGTATATGTCTGTGAGTAGTACAAATTATATTTGACTGTTTGTTGATATAGCATAGTTGTGAAAATGCTGGTATATCCACCACTTGGAACATCATTTAGTGAATCGACTAACAACGTCTTATCCCTCTGATCACACAGCACAGAGAGTGAGTGAGTAAGTGAGTGAGTGAGTGAATGAAAAACGACGGCTGTCTGAAGGAATCAGATAACCTTTTTGCTATTTATTTGGACTTGGAAGTTGCATATTGTATAACAGTCATTTAAGAAAGGTTATGAAAGCACTAGTTTGTCACCAATCCAGGGAATGTTTTATGTATACGATAGTTTGTCACCAATCCAGTGAATGTTTTATATATGGGACAGTTTGTCACCAATCCAGGGAATGTTTTATGTATGGGATTCCAGCTTTTGTATAGCTGAAATGTTTTGGTTAGATAACTTTGCAGCTGTGACCAACCATACTTGATTTATATTATAAGCTTAGTACTGAGTGCACAGCACTGGGACAATATTGGAAACTGAAGCACATTATCAGCTTTCATATCAGGTTGGAAAACAGAAACCACACACAAAAAGCAAACAGATGCTTCCAGCTATCACCTTTGTGACCCTCAGTATTTACTTGAGATATGTTCATTAACTGACATACAGATACAGAGCCAAAGTGAATATGTTTTTATCTGGGGTTTGAGCTGCACTAGTGAGAGAATAAAAAAGAACATGTAAAAAAAGAACTAGTTTCTGGGCAGCCTGGAGTGTGACTGGCTCTGTTGTGGATTGAAAAGAAACACAACACACATGGAGAAGAGCTCTGATTGTATTAGACATGCATAGTAATAGATCGGTCAGCAGAGGGATATATGGTATTAAAGTAACATGTTTCATTTTAGTATTGTTAGTGGTATACACAGAACTCTCAGTAGTTATCACAATAAGTTTTAGAGACACAATTCATACTCAATAGTTGTGCTGTTTCTTACATGTCCATGCAACAGTTTTCTTGTGAAAAAGTTTAGTAGAAAGGTGGCACTATTACCACAAAGATAAAAAGCCAGACAGAAGTAGCACTACTAGTGCCACATATATGGAAGGTTCTAAAGGCTCTATGGTTCACATTAAGGGTAATTCTAGCCTCAGACATGGTTAGGCTAACCTTGGAGTGGCCTGATTATTTATCATTGCGTCACACTGAACAATTAACAAGTAATTGCTTGCAGGCATCACCACTCATTAACAATGTGCAACTACTATAATCATTTAAACTTTATTTTTTTTTTGACCTGCATAGGTGTAGTTTCTTTTTGCTTATCTTATCCATCTGTTATCTTTTAGCAAAGAACTTTTGAATGTCATACACAAGGCGTCTGCTCACCACATCCTTTTTTTGTAATTACCACTGCTGACTTTCTCTGTTTAACTTACCAGTCTGCATTTTAAAATTCTAGCAGTTGTTGACTGATACCTAGTAGATGTACCCCCAGCGTAGTGAGCATTCGCTGCTTCACACTCCAGTACAGCTCTCTGCCTTATTTAGCTTTGTGATTTCTGTTTTTTTATACTACACTCTGGAACATTGTGTCTTTCGGCTTTTCCCGGTTAGGGGTCGCCACAGCGGAACTCCGGTCCACTAATGATTGGCAGTAGATTTTTACATGCCGAATTGCTGGCCCTGACGCACAACCTTCAACAAAGGTACACCCATCCACGCATCTCTCCACACAGAAGACATTCCAGCTGTGAATCGAACAGGGCAACGTCTTACTGTGAGGCGACAACGCTACCACAGAACCACCACCGAATATCACTATTAGGGAAGCAGTCTACTTGTTTGAACACTGCTCTTTTTGAAATGTATGATTTTTTTTTTTGCAATTAGCTGTGATACAGATGCAGCACATTTAAAGCAGTTTCCCCATAAATATAATGACGCGCAAGCAATTTGCATTATATTTTTTCTTATGTATGCATATATGTAACGTGTTGCTTTGGGCTTTACATTTTTCACGTTAATTCAATGAACAAAATTTGAGCAAGAACAATTACTGCAAAATGAAATGACTGAAAGCCATTTTTAGCAAATCTCAAAGTTTGTTTTATGCAGGTAGGGTAAACCCCACTATAACACCATGTGGGTTTACATCCCCAAACCTCCAGAATTATATATACTAATTCCACAGTCTCAAAACACTGGGGAAAAAAATCAAACTTTATTAATAGTGAAAAGTGTCTTTTAGTATAATTATTTTGCACTAATTGCACCCTCAGAAACTGACTTTATACAACTGATTAGTTCCCATTGTACAATTCAGTCTTATCATGGGTACAGCTAGACATACCTCATATATGCCACTACATACACTTTTTTTAAAATAAACTTATTTTGTGCAATGATATGTACTAGAATTTTAAAAATGGCACATATATTGCATATATATCATGGTTTATTTTTGTGATATGACTTTTTATGGGTTGAATGAGTCTATGTTCTGGAAGATGACATATCATTTCTTAATTTTGATAACTTAGCCATTTACTTTCTTTTAAAAATCATGTTGAATCATCTGTTTGCAGACTCCTTATCATGGTAAACCTCTGCTACAAATATCTAACCTACTTACCTCTTAACAAAAGAAAGCATTGGTACCAATTTGTTGATTCCTAGACCAAAATATCTCTTTCCTGTAGACACATTGAATTCACAGGTGCTTCTTGCAAAAGGCCATAAGCAAAATGTGAGCATTTATTTTTCTTGCCAGAGCAGGCTGCACCATTGTATGCTTTCATAGATAGACAGCTAGTTACAAGGTACTGGGTGAGCCCCACCCTGATGAGCATCATTTATAGTCAAGTTTCTGAATGAGGAATATTGTCCTTTCATTGCTAACTGAGTGGATATTAAAAATTGTAGCTACCCATTCATGTCATAAAAATAATGAGCTCTTCTCTTATGAGGCTTTTGGGTTCATAGTGGATTACTGAGGGCCAGGACTATGAAGGGTTTAGCCAAATGGTTCAGAATTGTGCCAGATTATACCTGAAAGGAGAGAACTCTGGGTGTGTTCTAACCAATGCAGAGAGAGTCATGGATATCCAGGTTAATATACACCATTAGCCTACAATGATCATGCCACTGTGTGGTTTCAAGTAGGGAGGATGGTAAAAATAAAAAGACAAAGACAATGGTGTGCAGTTTCATAACGGTGGACTGTGCTGTGAAGGGGGTGGTCAAAGATGAATTAGGAGACTGGGAGCAAACTAAAAAAATAGACAAAATCTAAGAAAGGGTCAGGAGGAGAGTACCCAGGACTACGGACAGAGGTGTCAGGAAGAGGCAAAAAAGGAAGGATGATGTAGCTATAGAGGAATCTGAAGCAACAATTATGGCAAACTGTAGTCTATGAAACACTGGAAGGAGGTGGTAGAGAGATATCGAAGGCACAGTACAAACAGGTTAGCAAAAAGGTAACAAATATGGTACGGGCAGCCAATTCTAAAGTTGAAAGGGAGTTAGCAAAGAAGATTATGGAAATAAACAATGGCTTTTTTTTAGATACTTACCAGAAGGAAGTGAGAGACAGAACTAACCAGACAAAACAAAGATGGAAGGGAGAACTGAAGACTGGGAAAAAGCAGAGGCATTGAATGAATATTTTGCTTCAGTCTTCATAAAGGAAAGAAAAGGGAGAATACCATGCTGAGAAGGCAGCAGGACAGAGCCAAAATGGAATAGACTTCCCATACATGTCAAGCAGAGCACCTCACTAGCCATCTTCAAGAGAAATCTTGATGAGTGGATGGGAAATAGAAAATTCACCCCGGGGATCACTCCAGTTGCTCTATTCGACAGAGACACTGGGAACTGAAGTCGTGCGGCACAATGCCAGGGTAATCCTATGGACTAGGCTTGTAAAGGCTCCAGGGCTATTAGCCTAGTATGCACCTATGAACCTATGAACCTATGAGGGCAGTGGACTTGCACCAGAGGATAGAGGGAGGAGGTTCACAGGGGAACTGGCTGCTCTTAGGGAAGATCTTGACTTATGTTGAGATTGTTGTTCATGCATCATTTTAGAGAAATCACAGACATTTCAAGGAGTATTGTAGCACTAGATAATTAAATATCTCTGGACTAAGAAACTACTCTTACAGCTCATCAGATATTGTTCTATATTATAAAGTATATTGTTATATACTTGTATAATATAATGTTATATATTTCTATAATACTCTTGGTTACATACTACATTGTATATATATATATATATATATATATATATATATATATATATATATATATATATATATATATATGGGTCTAGGACACATACTCAACTAGCAT
Source organism: Protopterus annectens (assembly GCF_019279795.1). Lineage (NCBI taxonomy): Eukaryota > Metazoa > Chordata > Ceratodontiformes > Protopteridae > Protopterus > Protopterus annectens. Next base: position 1,415,077,710 of record NC_056735.1, read on the forward strand.
ATGTCTGAATCACAAAACATCGAACATACATACATGAAACCACTTAACATCGAAAAGCGCTTCCATGTATGTGTAGTTCAAAAAATCTATGTTTCTGCAGGGGGCTTCGCCCTGCTAGACAGGGGTCCAGGGAAGTAAATAGTGTGGGAAGAAATAGCCAGGGAATTGTTATGGCTAGGCTTGTATAGGCCCTAGGGCTGATAGCCTAGTACCAACCTATGAACCTATGAACCCCCCTACTTTATTATTCTTAGTCCGAGATTGCACTACAGTGAGGAAAAGGGAATTTTCCCTTAACCGCACTGTAGTCCGATCTACGAAATGGGCACACATACACAGAAGCGCTTTCGTGTATGTGTGTTCGATGTTTTGTGATTCGGACATATGCTAGTCGAGCATGTGTCCGGATCCCATATATATATATATATATATATATATATATATATATATATATTGACATTTTACCTTGTAATATCATCCAATATGCAACTTTTTAGTGTACTTTAGACTTATGGATGTGTTATTTTGTTTTCTTTGTAATGTTTTAATGTTGTAAATGTATACCTGCTTATTTATAGAGTTGCCTTTGCCAATGCAGCCTGGGTTAGAGATGAAAGGGGTCATTGGACTAATTCACATACCCAGTTAACAAGAAATAACTAAATAATTCAACACATTGCTGAGCAGATTTTTGCAAACTGAAGATATTGTTGGTTTAGTCCAGCAAGAGAATGTCATCAGCATACTTTACTGCATGCTATCAGGTCTGTGGTTAGATTATCTGAGAAAAGGAAAAGTATCAGTTCTAAAAAAGAAGCTCGAAGTACACCACAAAAAATGCACTTTTGTCAAAAGAATAGACCCCACCTTGACTTGGACGTTTTTGTTGATGAGGTAGATTTTTAGCCAATTTACAGCCTGGTATTAGAAATTGAACTTTTCCAGTTTTGCAGAGAGTAGTAAACGGAATAAATATATCAATAAATACTCTGACTGTGAGAAGACTGTTATTCTTATTATTGTAAATTATATCAGTCACCTTATGAATGGCATTCTGGTAAAGCCCTTTCTGAAACCATATTAGGCATCACAAAGTAGCCAGTAAATATTAATATGTTCTATGACTGGATTCTATGAAAGCTTCTCAGACATTTTGTGATGGGGAAAGGAGATAGACGTGGTGATAATCTTGATGGCAAGTAAGATTGTTGGTTTTGGGCAATGGAATTACGAAGTCATGTTGGAAGTAACCTGGGACTATGTCTGAGGTGAGTAAAAGGTCAAGCAGATATTTTAGTCATCTGTAGATTATAGGACCAGTCGTTATTTAGTAAAGCAGAGAGAAAATGTTTTAGAATGGAAGAGGTCTTTTTCTCACATTTTTTTTCAAAAAGCTGCCTTACACTTTTATGCTGGAGCTCCCTGAAGTGAACTGTAAATATGAATTATGCTAGGGAAAATAGTACTGGATTATTTTTATTGCCTTGCTGAATTATCTGCCTTCCTTGAATGTTATATGACTCACAGGGGCATTAGGTTTTTGGACTTTGTGAAGTACTTGAAGTCTTTGGCAAGAGTGTTAAGAAATGGTAAAACATTGTAGGTAGATGTCTGAGCCAAGAGATCGTTATAACTTTTCAGAATACTTTACAGGAGGAGACTTACAAGCTTGTTTGAACTGAAGGAAATTAGCTATAGCTGAGCTTGTTGCTAATTAACTTGTTTTCCTTAGGGTGACATATTTTTGGTGAGGTCCTGTATTATTGCTAGTTTGCCTTTTTTCCAGGAGGCCTATGCGTTATATCTTTATCTAAGCAACTTTTAACATTTGATGTAATCTGTCAGCACTTTATGTCTTCTAAAATGACTTTCGATTTTAAGGACTAGATTATCCTGAATAGATAGCAGTATTTAGAATAGAGCACCAGGCGTTGGCTGTAGATTTGTTTCTTTATGGAGGGGGCTAAATAATTGCTTACAGATTATCACACACCAACTATTATCACACACCCAACATGGCTTTTAGCCACATCATAGCTCCACAATTGCACTAATGTCCTTTACTGATATTGTTAACCAATATAGGAACAACGGACTATATGTATCCTCCATATTCTTAGACCTGTACAAAGCCTTTGACATGGTAGGCCACAATAAACTTATTAGCATTCTCTCCTCCCTAAACATTAGTACCTCTAGTATTACATGACTCCAAACTACCTAACAGGACGTCTACAAGCCATTCAATGGCAAAATCAACTCTTCCCTCTCTTCCCAGTTCTCGTAGGGGTTCCTCAAGGCTCCATCCTTGGTCCTCTGCTCTTCTCTATATTCAACAGCCAACTCAGCACCTCCACACCTCATGCCTCTGTAGTTCAATACACAGATGACTCTACACTAATCTGTGCATCCCCCACAGTACAAGACCTCCACACTTTAACCTAAGATTCCTTCCTATCTGTTGAAACATGGCTGACCAACTACAAACTCATTCTAAATCCCAACAAAACTAAACTCTTTCTCTTTAGCCCAACTCGACATCACTCATTTTCACACTCATTTGTTATATTGTCCAAAAATAAAACCATGATCAACACAGTACCACATACTAAACTGCTTGAGGTTGAAATTAATAGTAACCTAAAATTTTATATACACAAAGCCCAAACCATATATAGATTGAATCAACCTATTTCTAACTAAAACCACAAAAGCTACCATAGCCCGTACACACCTCCTCTATGCCTCCCCAATACTAACCAACCTGCGCAAAACAAATTTAATCAAACTAGAAACTTGTTACAATAAAATAGCAAAACCGGTGCCTCCTATTGGTCACATCATTGTACATAACTTAAACAATTAAATTGGCTTGAACTTCCTCAGCTTCTACACTTTAACCAACTTACCCTTACACACACTATTCTTCATCAACCTGAAAAAACTCCTGCTCTCGAAAATGTTATTGACCCATACAAAAGCATTTGTTGTCTCCATTCTAGTAACCTACACCTTTTAGACACCACTAAAGCCAACAACCATGCAGGGGAGTCTCTCTTCTCTAGCTACATTCCCAAAATATGGAATAAACTTCCACCTCCAGTAACTGCAAGTAGATCTATTTCACAATTTAAAAGACTCCTTAAAATCTTACTTCAAAGACACCTGGCTATGCCCTTGTAACACCTTTCTGCTAGCTTAATTTATCACCTTTAACTGCCTCCTTCACTGTGATTGATGCACTCCTTTTGAATGTTTATGTGACTGCTTCCAACTATAGAGATTATTCCTTTTAGATCTCAGTCTCTCTAGCAAAGAAATCTATGTAACAGATTTATGTCTATCTCTGTATAAATTCCTAACCTTATTCACTGTTATCCCACATATGCCAATGAAATGTAACTGCTTTTCTACTGATTATTCTTACCTGTTATATATTTGCTATGCCTGGTACATGTACGTGTATTTTCATATTGATATTCTTGGTATATGTATTTGTAATTTTCATACGTTATTACTGGAGCTTTCTTCCCAGGTCTCTGCTGAAAAGGGATCTGTGTCCAGTTGGGCTTTCCTGGAAAACAAATGAAAAATAAATAAAATAAAAAAATAATAAATAAATTCAGATGCATTAGTAAAGCATCTTCCACACTTTCCTGGAAAGATTTTGTTAAAATATGTTATGGGGGAGCTTTCACCAATTTAATTGATACTGGAGCAATGGTTGCTTTGTGTTATTTGCATGTACTGACAATCCAGTGAAACAGTGACAAATCGTAAAGTGAATTGTGCCCCCCCTTAGGGTTAGGTCTAGAACTTTCTTTAATGGTAGTCATCCCATAAAAGTTTAACTGCATTAAGATTAAAGTAACTTGTTTGTATATTGTTTTCACTTGGAGATGTAGAACACATTTCCTTCAAAGCTTGTTCCATTACGCTTGTGGTAGAGGGTGGTCATGCATACATTACTCCAATGTGGATATTCAGTTCAGAGAATCATCATTAGCAGGGTTGACAAAGGTGAGTTTTTTTGTTTTTAATACTAAGTTTTTATTAATAAGAAGTAAGACATCACACCATCAGAATTCTTAAACCTGGGACTATTATAACAAAAATGCCAGGTAATTTCTTTAAATTAAGATAGAGGGAATGTAATTACCTTTTAATCATGTTGCAGATATACCAGTTAGGTTTAGATTTTTCGAGCTGAAGCCAGTTTTCATGCTCTGGCCATTTGTTGATAATGCTGTCAACATTTAAGTGGGAAAACCATCTCTTTGAAAGTTTTACCAGCAGTTAAACAAGAGATACAGGGAGACCAGAGTTCACTGGTATGCTCCCTGCCCTTAGATGCTTTAAAACTGGTGAGTAGAGTTTGAAAAAAACAATTTTAGAGTTTTTGAAAGGATGAAAGTAATTTTGCAGTAGAATCATTTGAATGCATAGCTGATATGATAGGTTATACAAACATTTAGTGAGGGGTATTTTTAATTGTGTTTCTCTTTTAATTGCTCACACATAGTGATTATTATCTTCTACAGCATTTGAATAAAAAGAGGAGTAAAGGGGAATGAATACTGACTACTATATAAAGGTAACAGGTTGGGGCAAGTGCAACTAATTAGGGAAGTAGCAGTTTGGGTGAATGTTACATTCTTTATTAATGCTGTCTAGCTGAAATAAGAAGTTAACTGATACTATGTAATTTATTCATAATCTAAAAGGAATGCACTGATCATGCAGGGATAATAAGAGCAAAAAGTAGTTGTGTGGATGTTTGAAACCTCTAAGCAATGTAATTTAAAGTAAGATGAAGAGAAATTGTGCTATTATAGCTACAGAAATAAAATAAAGGAATGCTATGTTTTTAAAGCCAAAAAGTGAAGGAAAATTACACAGCCTTGGAAAGCTATAGAGCCCTTGCCCTCAATGGGCAGAGTGTAAGAAAAGGAGATATGAAGAAATAATAGACTCTTGCTGCCACCATGGTTGGATTATGAAGGAAGTTTAAGAGTAGCGTTATACCTAACAGCAAGGAAAAGGAGGTTAGTAAAATGAAAAGAATAGAGGCACTCTTACTGTAACTTAAAAGCAGATGTTAAATAGCTTCTGGGTCCTATCTGACCACAAGGGTTGAGAATTAGGGAGGAGCAGCATAGTATCTGTGTTGTGACTGTAGCCAAGACATGAAATTAACAGAGTCTTGAAGTGGGACTGTGTTCTATTTGCCAGTAAGGGAAAGAAATTAGGGAAAAGTGGAAGGTTTATTACACCATTGCTGTAACAAAGAGATGAATATGAATAGGATAATAAACAGTTTTATCCCTGCTGCCGCCAAAGGATGGAATTCGCTGAGAGGTAGGAGACTGAGGTAGCCTTTCAGAAACCAGGGGAAGGAATTTAAGGAGGTGAAAAGACACTAGGTCTTTGCAATCATCAATAGGTGACAATTAAGGACAGCAGAAAGATATCTGTACATTTGCTTCCACCAAGAGACAGATTTGGTTTAGCCTAGAACATAGCTTGTCCCCTCATGACCACCAGGGGCATTAATTTACAGACTGCTGAACAATAACTGAATCCTGGCTGCTAAGAAGGGAAGAAACAGGGATGAAATGATGAGCTGTTACTGGGAAGGGATTAATTAAAGGGGGTCTTGCCGAATGTTTCTGCTGCTTCGTTGCACCAAAAGACAGATATATTTGAGTTTAAAAGAGGGGCTATGCCCTATTTGCTACCAAGAGAATGAAATTAAAGAAAGCTAAGAGTTATTGGATCCTTGCTTCCACCAAAGGTAGACATACGAGTGAGATGATAAATTCCTAGTTTGAATCCATTAAGAAGATTGCATGCAATAAATTACTCTATTGGATTATGGCATATGGGAGTAGGGTTAATGTGAGTATAAATGTATTGCTAAGGGGTGCCTGGGTAGAAACAGAAAGATGGCATCCTGGCATGAAATAACTACACCTATATGATTTAATTTTCACTAGAAATTTTTAGAGTACAGCTAGATTCAGAGGGTACAGTGAGCTGGTTTCTAACTTAAATTTACAATTACATGGGTTTAAAAAGCTTTGAAAGGATTCTTTCAATCCTTGGAAGGCTCCGTTCAGCAGGATTTACAAAGGTTTGCCTAAAGACGATCAAGCAGGCATTAACAGAAATCCCAAGAAATCTGGGGTAAAAACAACGGGTTCCTATTGGAATATCGAAAATGCAATTGTTCGAATCGCTAAAGGTCGACCTTTAATGATTGAACAATTACATTTTCGAATGTTTCGAAAAATTAAAGAAAAAAAGAAAAAGGTAAAGTAAAGGGTGTAGGCAGGGAGCAAGCCCCCTGCACCCCCCACACCCCCCGCTGCTTAAATATACCAACTCCAAGATCGCACTGCAGCATAGGAAAGGGAAACCCTCCCTTTCCTGCGCTTAACTCCGTTAAAGTACGATCTCGAAGTTGGTATATTTAAGTAGGGGGTTGTGAGGGGTGCAGGGGGGCTTGCCCCCTGCTCACAGCAATTACTTTTGTTTCTTTTGTTTTTTTTGTTTTTTTTTTATTACATTTTCGAAGTTTTAGTACTTCGATCATATGGTGTTGACCATATGGTATTCGAAGTACTGAAACTTCAGTAATGTAATATGTAACCAAAAACAACACGTAGCACCAAATTTGAGAAGGCATCTTCCAGCAGAACTCAAAGTTTTACCTAACGATGTTTGAGCAGGGATTAATAGATTTCACAAAAACTCTAGGGTAGGCAACCCTTGACTAAACAAAACAGCATTAACACATTCTGTTAAATCAGTTTTCAGCATCTCACTTAGTATTACATTTTCATTTGAATGCTGACTGTCTTTGTCTTCTGTCTTCTGTCATATTGGTTACAGTACCCAGCATGGCTGCGTTATGTAGCACAGTTAATGCAGAGAGCGGGATGGTCATTAATCCTAATGTGTCCGCAGAAAATATTATGTTTCCAGTTATATTTCCACCTGCATGCTGACCTTCTTTGAGAGTCTCCTTCTGAATTAATTGCATAACCAAGCAGGGAGTGATTATATCAAGGGTTAACTGTGTAGAGAATGGACATCAGTCATAGTGTGTCCTTAGAAAGTATTGTTTTTCTTCAAGTATTTTCTGCTAGATATCAGGTTGAATGTCAGATGGATTCAGTCAACAAGTATTTTATATTGCTCCCACACAAACATACACATTTCCCCCTATTATTTAGATGCATGACTTGTCATCAATTTTCCCTCAAGACTTCATCCAAAGGATGGTTTCAATGATTTAAGAAAAAACTGGAATAGATTCTATGATCTTATGAGATATTACGCCTAAACTATTCTGTATCTTGGCAAATGTCACTACTGATTTGACAGAGATATTGATAAATCTTTTACAGCTGGCTGATGTAGACCCAAACACTTTAACTGCACTGCATAATTGTGACTCTGGAGACTTTAACTCAAGTTACTGGTTAAGCTCACTTTCTTTCTTCACCACACTTTTCTACCGGATGCTTAAAATGGTAATAAACAGTGGTTTATGTACTGCTATGGTAAGATGTTACACAACTGTACTGTGTCCTTCCTTATTACTGTCCCGGTATTCCTTACTAAAGGAAGAGTAGAAAGGCTACTGGAGAGGATGACAGGAGGAAGTCACAGAAGAACCCTCCAATAAACCATGCAGGATGTCCCCAGAAAAAAACATCTCTGGCCCTAGAAATCCCATCCAGCTTATACTGTTTAGTAAAGGTTTGTGCGGAAGACCAAATAGCAGCTTCCAGAATAGATCTTGTATCCAGACACGTGAAAAAAGCACCAGAGGATGTTACCACCCTGGTAGAAGGAGCATAAACAGAAGAGGAAGAATGGTTTGCTTAGAAACAGCTAAATCCAATTTCTTGGAATGGAAAGAAACAAAAAGTTGCTCACATTTCCCTATATCCTTTTCTTATCCGGGTACAATCTGAACTGTGGATGCAAATCCAAAGTATGAAGAATCCTTTCACTATCAATCTGTGGAGAAGACAAAAAAGAAGGCAGATGAACGGTCTGGTTTAAAGACAAATCATTAACTACCTTGGACATAAAGGTAAGATTAGTACAAAGAGAAACCTCACCATTGTGAAAAAACAAAAAAGGGGGAAGTGCCTGAAGTTTAGAAACCAGCTTGGCCAAAGTATGAGCCATCAACAGAATAGTTTTTCAAGTACAGAGTTGCAACGAAGAACAAACTGCAGGCTCATATGGTGGCTGAGTCAACTTTTCAAGAACAAAATTAAGGTCTCAAGAAGGATGAATATGCTTTCTTGGGGACCTAATATGAATGATGCCTTTCAGAAGTTATTTGACTTCAAATTTAGAAGAAAGGGGTAGATTCAAGGCCAGACAAGCAGAGATGGCTGACAAATGAGCTTTAACAGATGTGTATGCCAGGCCATAATAAAGGAGGTCACACAAATAAGAAGGAACAGTAGGAATACCCATAGAAAGAGTGGCCACGTCATGTTTGTGACATCAGATAGAAAATCTCTTCCTCTTAAGTACATAGGATTTTTAGTAGAGGGTTTTCTAGCCTTCTACAAAACCTGAAGCCCACATGCAAGATGTCATGGGCCACGATTTTTGTTAATGGCATTCAATTCCTGAATATTTGCAATGCATTTACAGAAGTGCTTCAGTGCTCTTGTCTGTGGTATAGTTCATCTACATTTAGAAATTAATGCTGATAACGTATCTTTAGTCAGGGCTGTTCACTATAGTAAGCTGCTTGTTACAAGTTTAGCATGTAGTTTGTTAAAGATAATAGTAGAAAGAGGACACCTTTTTCGGACTTCATCTTAAAGCTTAGAGAGGTCCCAGATTGGGGAATATGGGCCTGGGTGCCAGAAAGACAGGCTATATTTCTGACCTCTCCTATCACACTTAGCATTAATACCATGTGTACCTTTGAGAATAAGCATTTTTTAGGCTTGAAATCCCACACCATAGCATATCTATTTTCTGTACTTGCACTGCAGTTTACATTTTAGCATGAAACTTCAACCATACACATTTCTCTGGAACAATAATGTATTTATTTATTTATGCATTTGTTAACTAAGATACAGCACTGATCCAAGTGAATCATTTTCAGGTTCAGCGTGGACTTTACAACTAGATAAAAAAAAGATACAAAGTAATATAAGAAACTGATGCATAATAAATATTGTACTATACTAAGAACTCTGTTTTTGTACTACATAATGAAACTTCCCAAAACTACGAAAACTAGTAACGGCCAACTATTTTACATAAAGATATAGACATCAGGAAAAGGAAGGTAACCGAGGAAAGATTTCTGGATGTAGCAAGTGAGAAGGGAAAATGTAGATGAGGCGAGGCTGGGAGGGGTAGGAAGGTGAAAGTTGTGTGAGGACAGCTTTAGGGGATGAATTGTTGCATCTAGGAAGTATAGGAAGATGAAAGCAGAAACAGGGGAGTGCATGAAAAGGAACTTTGTGAGGGGTGGTATTAAATTTGTTACAGCTGTATTTGATGTCTGTAGTAGCACAGGAATGATAGCAGGAAGGCCTAAGCTTGGGTGGATCTGGTAGAGTGGTGTGTGTGTGTGTGTGTGTGTGTGTGTGTGTGTGTGTGTGTGTGTGTGTGTGTGTGTGTGTGTGTGTGTGTGTGTGTGTGTGTGTGTGTGTGTGTGTGTGTGTGTGTGTGTGTGTGTGTGTGCGCGCGCGCGTGTGTGTGTGTGTGAAGACTTGGAAAGGGAGCTTGTGTTGTATCTATAATGTGGAGGAGTGGTGATGCTGCAGTATATTCAATATTCTAATGTGGGGAATAATGAGGCCTAGTGAAACTCAAACAAAGAATTCAAGGAGTCGTGTTGAACTGTGTTGTGGAATAGCTTAAGTGACGATACTGATTCAAAAGCAATTGCATTTGGATTGGTTGAGCAGGAAGTTCTTTAGCTGTTTATGAATATCAATGATCAACTGCAGTGATTTAAAATCTTTGGGCATAGTTTTCCAAACTTAGGAGGCCATTGTAAAAAGAGTGTGCTCTATCTGTTTCAGCTTAGATAGTGGAGTTTGCAAATGGGGTGTAGTTTGAGAATGAGACCTTAGGTTATAAGGAATCAGCAATGTTTCTGGAATTCTCTGTGGAAAGAAGGGTAAGTTTTCTTCCCAAATCAATTTGTATAATAAGGTACTTAGATGATTCATAGATTCATATGTATCTTCCACTGAGTCTCATGACCATTCTTCTCTTGCCAGCACCATCCCGCAGACAGTACCTCTTTTCTCCAGGAGGGCCTTCCTGGTCAGTCATGAAGTAAATTTGTTGATACCCGTCCAATCATCTAGTTTATGCTTAAAGGATGGTAGCTACTCATCCTGGTTAATATTCAGAGGAAGTTTATTCCAGAGGGTTATAAACCTATTCCACCATTATGTTTTATTTATCAGCTGGTGAAGATTTAAGTCCCTTGGACTTGTGGAGAAATAGGAGGTCCAGGACAATTGAGTCTATAATGGTACAATAAGCAAGATTAATTTCAGTCTCTAATGGTACTGTGAGACAGAGATCTTCCCTCAAAGGTTTAAAAGACAATGAATAAAGAAATACATCAGGAGGTATAAAATATGAGATTTATTTTTATATTGAGTATTAGGATGTGCCAGATTAGCCAATTACGTAGGGAGATCATTTCAACTTCAAGCTGCTGTTTTATGTTGGCAGGTGTGGGTCAAGATCTGTAAATGACCACATCATCTGCCTTCAGTAGAACTGGAAGACAGAGAGTGAACCAGGAGGGGAGGGTTGTTGACAAAAAAAGGGATGGAAAAAGGAGAAGGTATTGAGCCATGATGGACACCTTTGAAGATGTGAACAATACAAGAGGATGTGGATCCATCTTGTAACTTCAAGTGTCTACAAGGCAGAGAATCTTTACACCATAAGACCATGTCAGGACTGATATGTGCAGTGGCTAGGGAATGTAGTAGGAGAGACAAAGAGTTAGACAGGGAGAATGTGGCTGAGAGTGTCAGACTCCTGTTAGGTCAGCAAAGACTGTGCCAGTTTGTAGTTCTTTATCTCTACTAATGAGGATGTCATCTGTCAATGTATATCAGTTTGTCGTGATACTTCATCCAAACCAAAACCCATGCTATTGGTCAATAAGTAATCTATAAGTTTTTATGTGGTTGACTAACTTGGTATAGATTAATTTTTCTAAGATTTTTGCTAGTTTTGGTAGGTATGAGATAAGTCTAAAGTAATTGACACAGCTATTTTTTTGTTTGTTTTATGGACCGGTCTGACTCTAGTGATTTTCCAGTTGTCTTTTTGGTGAGACATAAGTTCTATAGATGTTTTAGTGTGAGTAGAATGTAGTCTTCTGTAAACTGCATGAGCCAGGAGATGTGTGCAGGGGTGGCTCGTGCTATCAGGCTGCCGGACTGCAGCCCTCCCACCTAGAAAATATAAATGAAAAATCTTTAAAACCGAAAAATAAAAATGAAAAAAAAAAATCACGAGTTCTGACTCCTCTGCGCAGCATTAGCAGAACTCAGACTGCCTTTATCATCAGTCCGGATAGAGACAAAGAGGTACCCAGCAATCACTGCTGTGAGATACCCAAGAATCTGTGCGGTCATTACCGCACAGAAGAGGAGCTCCGGACTGCTTTGGCTGCAGGCAGAACCAATGAGGGGTGAGCTGCTGCTGCTCTCGCAGGACATTCATTGCGCAGGCTTGGCTTCATTCATGGATTACTGCTTCAGGCAGGTGTTTGGTCGCTCTCTGGACTTGCTTCATTCGTGAAATGGCAGTCGCTGGCTGGAGTGAACAGGTAGGTCAAGGATTCGTAACTAGGACATTTGCTGGACAAAGTGTGTGTGTGTTTGTGTGTGTGTGTGTGTGTGTGTGTGTGTGTGTGTGTGTGTGTGTGTGTGTGTGTGTGTGTAATGCCCCAGTTACTATATACTGGTGGCTAGAGAGAACAAATGGTGGTGGGTAGAGATACTCAGGCTTGAGCCCTGTATCTTGGATGCAGGTGGCAAGGACCTGAATTCCCTATCCATCACCATTTCTAAAAAATTTGCAAATTTTTGCCTCCTATTTGTTCTGTTCCTCATAAAATCTGTGGTGTATTTACATTTTTCCTTGCAAAGTCTGTAGTGCAGTGGTACACTGGTAGCATTGTTGCCTAACAGCTGCAGGTTCTCTGGATTCTAGCAAAGGGAGGTATAGAGCAGCTAGAACAGAGAGAGAGAGAGATGTGAATTCCCTTACAAAGTTAAAGGGGGCGAATTGTCCTGAGAATACTTTGATGGAGTCTGTATGAAGAAAGTCTACTGGTAGGGTCCAGCTTATTATCTTGTTTATTAGATTCCAATATTCCTTTGATTATAGTTTAAGATATTCTGTGATCAGGTTAATGAGTTAGCCTTCTGCTTTCTGGTGGCTTTTTAGCTACATTGAGTAGCAGAGTGTAGTGGTCTTGGTTTTCTTTGGATGGAATTTTTCCCAAGTCTTCTAAGTAGCATCCCTTAGTTTACAGGGAGACTTTTATTAATCATTTTATCTGTTTTTGAAGTCTAGAGATCAAGGGAGAAAACATGTGTCTTGACGTGAAACATGAATGTTAGTCATTAATGTAGCTAGAGTTTCTGGGTCATTAACATTGAGATTTAAGAATTATTCTCAGTGGATTACAGAAAACTTTTGGTTCAATTTCTGGGTCTTCTGTTGAGTCTTTGAGCAGAAGGTGTGAAGTTGGAGTGCTTGTTTTGTGATGGTGGATTGGTGTTAAAGTAGATAATGCAGTGGTCATTTACTGAGAGTGATAGGATGACAATGCTAAGGAGGATAAAAAGGTGCAGCACAATGTGGTTTTCAGAGTGTAGGTTTGGTCTGCAAAAGTTTTGAATAAGCTGGAACAAGTATGGTTAGAAAGAAAGCCAATGATGTCAGAGTCCTTGGGCTTAAGTAGGTTTATGATAAAGTCAACCAAGATTATTAGGTTTTTATATGGATTTTACTTTCGAGTACATCAAAGATTTTTTCTTCTTTACACTTAAAATGTATTTATTATTATTATTATTATTATTACTTGTATTTTTTAACCAGATAATTCCCTCTGTTTACACCAGTGAAATCCATTTTTTGAGAGGACTTGTGTGGTAGAGATCAGGAATAGTAATGACTTTGCATTAATATTACCTAACAGAAAACAATAAATAAACAAGTAAACAAGACAAAGTTGCAAAATATCAAATAGTTATGCCCTGAGAGTGTTGAGCAAATGAGATACTTATAAACCACAGGAACACAGACAGTTTGTAAAATTACATGAAAAAAGGAAATGGCACTTTTTAATGAAAGTTCAGACAAGGTGACTGAGAGTTTTAAGTATAATAAAAAGATGACTCATGATAAGGTGAGAGAGTGCATTGAGCTCTAGGGTCTCCCAGCTGTGGAATACAGACTGCCAGAGGAAATGAGCATGGAGCAGACAAAGAAGATATAATTACATATATATATTTTCTTCAGAAGTGTTGAGATTCAATGGATGCAGATTGCTCATAACCATCAGCCTGGATCAGACACATACAATTCTGGGTTACTAACAGTACAATTTTGTAAGACCATTCTCAAGTGCCCATGAGGAACAAGATCTAGAAAAAGAAAAAGATTGTTCTTTCTTAAAAACACAGAGTGGTGAATAAAATACCCTAGGGAGAGTGGTGTTTGATATCATTTCTTAAGAACAGGGGTTACAGAATAAAATACTCCAGGGTCATTGTGGTATTTGATACATGTGGAATTTCTAAAGCTAAACAAATGAAGGTTCCTGGTAACTTTGGCAAAATTTCTTAAAAGGGCAATACGTTTGTGTGTAATATTGACGCCCCTGCATCACTTAAGTAGGTAGCATTATTTTATAATTTATTTTATTCAAAAATGAAATGACGGCTGCAGCCAGTATGACAAGACTTTGCATTTGCCAACCAATGTTTCATACAGTGTGATATTTATTTGCCAGCTTGTAGCAGAAGTATGAGATCTTATCTTGTGAGTCCTAAAATGTTGGAAAAGAAACTATGATTCCAACAAATAACAGTAAATTCTAAATCTTTCAGTATGAATAGATGAAGTTCATTCCACAAAGGAAAGGAATCCCCAAGATGCATTCCCAAAAAAGGCCAAAGATACTTATAAAGTGTTTTTTGCAGGGGTGCAAGACTCTCTGCACCCCTGCTGTGAAAGGCAAGCCCCCCCACACCCCTTGAACACACACACACACACACACATATATATATATATATATATATATATATATATATATATATATATATATATATATATATATATATATATATATATATATATACCAACTCTGTAGTTGCACCAACTAGAAGAAGGGCATCACTGCTGGCACAACTCACCAACAGTGATTTCTTATGTACGAGCTTCAGTCTTAGTTGGGTTGAATTTTGAACAAACAAAGCCTGTAAATTCAATCTTCAACCACCCATAGGTTACCCATTTCTAAAATTTCCTATCTTAATTCCAAAGTATTTTTTGCAGGAAGACTTCATCCCCTTTATCCCTGAGTGGGGCTTTTCAAACCCCTTCTTCTTATATACACTAACTCAAAGATCACTGTATCTTGGAATAGGGAGACTATTACAAAATAATACAACTTCAGACTTAGTTCATATTCTCCCATTTTTGCTCTTTCATTTCCACTCATCTAAAATCAGAATTACATCCCGCAGAATTCTATCAGGCCCTGACCTTTTGCTTTTATTTTAATTTTAGTGTCTTGCTTGTATTACATTAAAATCTTTGTGTTGTTTGACATTTTCCTTGCATTGCTTTACAGAAAACTGTCAATACTTGATGCAAGATTTATTTTTGTTAGTTACAAGCTGCCAGACAGAGTTGTATTATACTTTCATTTTAACAGTGGCTAACTTTCTTGCTTTTTTAAGAAAAAAAAATATAACTAAATAAGAGTTAATGGGTAGAGGAGGAATACCTTGTGTATGAAAGCAACAAAACTAGATATTGCACCTTGAAATATGAAACAGATACTAAAGCTTTGTTAGTTTTCAGTTACCAAAAATCAGAGAATGTCATAAGCAAAAATCATTTGATGGTGTTTCAAGAGGGGCCCCTGCACATGTTGGAGATGAAGCATTAGAAGCACACAGAAAAAAACAGATGAATTCTATAATGCTGAATGCTGTTTCCCATAGGAAATCATTGCAGGTGCGATTTCTAATTGTGTATCAGCAATGATTCACTTCTTTAGGGAGATTTCTCCCTTTTTTGAGTTGGTACAACTGTGGAGTTGATATATAAGTTTGGGGAGTATTTTGGTGTATTTGTTGCCCTTTTGGATTTCGGCATTGCTTTTCTTTTTGGAATGTTGACTATCAGGAATTCAACACTTTATAGTAGAACCATTTCAAGAACTACTCAAAAATGTTTGACTTCCAGGCACTGCATTTCTAAGTTAAGGGGACAGGACACTGATTGTAAATTAAATGTAAAAATGACATTTTGGAGATGTATACTTTATGGTTAAAAAAGAAGCATTTTCTGAAAAATAAATAGACATTTCAATGGCTGCTCCACTGTGAAATATAAGGTTACAGCAAATTACAAAATAAAATGTTAATTACTTAGAGGGATGCAGTTACACTAGCATCATATACAAAATCATTATATTACCATGATACATGTTTTTGCATAAGTTGCACTATGTTGTCCTTTAACTAAGGGTGTAAGACCCATGCTAATGGTGCTATGAATGAAACAATATATTATGCAGAGCTGAACATACTGCAAACAGTTTAAAACAGAGGTTGCAACCAAAAGTCTCCCTCTTTGTTAGTTACATTTCCCCGTTTCAGTTCTCATCTGTTCCTTAGATTCTCCATTTATAGGACTTTATTTTTTAGCTTGATAGAACATTTAGAAGTGAGCTGAAGCTGTGTATTTCATGTACTTCTAACCTCATTCTTTTGAAATACACCATTGCAATGAACATTCCCTTCTTTTTAGTTCTGCTAGTTACTTCAATGCTTTGCTTCTCTTGCAACCTTTTCAGGCTGCAATGGCACTTCTAATCCTTACTCCTTACTCTGCAACACTTTCAGGCTGCAATATTTTATTGTGTAAGTCTTCTTTCTACAGGTTCTTTACTTACTGGCTGTTGTACTAGAGGTTTGTTAGCAATATCTGACACAGACGTTACTATAGGTCTAGACTATTTACTTCTATACATAGTTTCATGACAGAGTCTTTCAACTAGCATAATAAGCCATTCAGATTTATTCGAGTCAGAATGACACACCCATTTTCTTAAAACAGTAGGTGAATAGGAAGTGAATTTACCATTTGCTTTAGTTTCTATCATTTTATTCTTACTATGTTTACCTTCCTGATCTAACCATAAATTAATAATATATTTTGAGTTATACAATTGTGACTTTACTGTTTTGTGATTAAAAAATGTTGAGGTCTGAAATGCTTGAACTTGTGTCTCTAATGTAATACCAGGTCTCAAAAGAAATGCCATTTTGATTTTATCATAGTCCCAGTAATCGGTCACCTCCATGCCCTTGAAGTTCTCAGTGGTTCTGCAGTTAAATGGGCCAATTTAAATTCTGGCACAACCAGCTGTGTCCTATTATTCCTTGTGGGCATACTGCTCAAAAGAATTAAGATATGCAATGTCATCCTTCTCCGCCTGTGTATGTTGTTTTAATGTTAGCACTTTCCTTGGGGTAGCCATCATCTTAGCTACCATGACCATCCCTTTAGTTGCAGCCACTATGGTCTGTAGTAACTGCTCTAACTTGTACCTCCTGACACATTGATCTTCACACAAGTGCACCAAAAATAAATACATAAATAAATAAACAAACAGAATACCTCAACACTATCAGTCTGAGTGTCTCTCTCTCTCTTTTTGGGGAGTTCTACCCATATTTGGAGTGATAGGTGCAGTCTCAAAACTTTGACATTAATACATAAATGACTTCTCCAAAACACCCACTGCAACCTATCAATGTGGAAGGCTAAAGCAGCTGAGGCAACCAGTCTCAGAAATGCATTGCACTTTATTATATACAAACAAAATTAAATTCAAGTTCTTTCAAACAAAAAACAATTTTGAGATTCATAAATGTTATCGGCAGTGGCAGACCCTCTTTCTTGCTGATGGTAGCCATTTCTGATTAAGAAACAGCTCATCCACAGTGCTTTACCTTGATGAACTGCAGGCGAGTATGTATATGTGTTTATTTTTGTGTTTAAATGTGTGTCTATCTGGGTGGTCACACTAGAAAAGGTAGTTAGGGGATAAAATGGATAGCAGTGTGTGTGTGTCTGTGTGTGTGTGTGTGTGTGTGTGTGTGTGTGTGTGTGTGTGTGTGTGTGTGTGTGTGTGTGTGTGTGTGTGTGCATGTGAATTTGTGTGGGGGGATCCATACTTCTTACCTTCATTTGACTAACGAGTAAATCTTGCAATACTGGGGAAAACAACAGACATCTGGGACTTTTAAATGTTGCCAAACGAAAACAGTTCTTGAACCAAATAAGGAATCAGATGCAAAAACCAGAGAATACAAGAAAAAGAAAAATAATCTGGTTCCACACAGCAGTGACAATCAATATGTCCTTTATTGTAGTAGGGTAAGCACTTTCTCGGAATAACATCCGCTTCATCAGACCAACAAAGATAGAATAACAGTTACATTTTTAAATACTAAAACATCCAATCAAAAATCAGATAAAATGTGCATCAAAGCTAAAAAGCCATGTGATAAAATACATCTGTAGAATATATAGATCTTTAAAAAATTGAATAAAAACAGATTAAATGAACAATATGCACTTAAAAAATAATAAAAGATGGACTATTGAAATATATATAATAAAATATTAAAAGAGAAATCAATGCTTTAATGGCCGTGCTTTAAGGAAGGGTTTCAGGGAAACTCTGTTGTTTAAACCAGGAGGTTTATCAGCTAGAAAATGCAAAATTCATTTCTGTTCACTAGCTTCTGTTCTATTATTTATGTCACCTCCTCTCTTGGTATTAAGCAGAATCTCTAGTACCATAAAGCTACATTTATGTTCTTTACCCTCTTTGGCTACATGTAGTGAGAGTGCGCTGGTTTCTTTAACATTCCTAATATCCCTAAGGTGTTCAAGTATTCTATTCTTAAACACCCTATTTGTTTTCCCTATGTAAAATGAGAAGCAGGTAGTACAACAGCAAAAATAGACAGCATTTTTTTGTTCGACAATCTGCATAAAAAGCAGTATCTATCTTAAAACCCAAAGTGGGATGTGTGAAATGATTACCAATGTGTATATGTATACAGGCCATACAATTCCTACACATATATGTACCAAGTCTATCAGATATTATAGTTGAGTTAGTATTAAAGGATCGATAACAGAGCTGACTCTTAAGTGATCTATTATTTCTAAAAGCAAAATCTGGCTGTATGCCAATGACCGCATTCAACTCATGTACAGTAGACAGAATATCCCAGTTCTTTTTAATAATATCACATGCTACATGCACATTGCTGGCAAAAGTCAATGGCATCCTTAGTTTATTCCTAGAGGTATCAGTAGAAGCGTCACTTGAGAAAATATTGTCAGTATTATCCCTGTTGTTAATACTAGTGTGCATGTACATATATGTGTAGGAATTTTTGCTATTGTACTACCTGCTTCTCATTTTACATAGTGAAAACAAATAGGGTGATTAAGGATAGAATACTTAAAACACCTTAGGGATATTAGGAATGTTAAAGAAACCAGCGCACTATCACTACATGTAGCCAAAGAGGGTTTGTTTGTTTGTGTCTTTCGGCTTTTCCCGGTTAGGGGTCACCACGGCAGAACTCTGGTCCGCTAATGATTGGCAGTTGAATTTTATGTACCGGCTTGCCAGGCCTGATGCACAACCTTCAACGAAGGTATGCCCATTCACGCATGTCTCCACGCAGAAGACGCTCTAGCTGAGAATCGAACCAGACAGCGTCTTACTGTGAGGCGACGACGCTACCGCAGCACCACCACAGCAAGCCTATGTAGCCAAAGAGGGTAAAGAACATAAATTTAGCTTTATGGTACTAGAGATTCTGCATAGTACCAAGAGAGGAGGTGACATAAATAATAGAACAGAATCTAGTGAACAGAAATGGATTTTGCATTTTCAAGCTGATAAACCTCCTGGTTTAAACAACAGAGTTTCCCTGAAACCCTTCCTTAAAGCATGGCCATTAAAGCATTGATTTCTCTTTTAATATTTTACTATATATATTTCAATAGTCCATCTTTTATTATTTTTTAAGTACATATTGTTCATTTAGTCTGTTTTTATTAAATTTTTTAAAGATCTATATATTCTACAGATGTATTTTATCACATGGCTTTTTAGCTATGATGCACATTTTATCTGATTTTTGATTGGATGTTTTTGTGTTTAAAAATGTAACTGTTATTCTATATTTGTTGGTCTGATGAAGCGGATGTTATTCCGAGAAAGCACTTACCCTATTACAATAAAGGACATATTGATTTTCACTGCTGTGTGGAACCAGATTATTTTTCTTTTACTTTTAAATGTTACCCTAAGTCACTTCAAAAGTTAATAACATAACAGTCTTTTCAACATGAAAGACATATGGAGGAAGCACTAGGCATCAGGGACACTCTTTAATATTACTCTAATCCACTTACTAAGTTAATAGAACACATATTTTGCATCATGTAGCATATTATGAACTCTAAGAAGTATGAAACTCTAATATCTGGCATTATTGACTGATTGTAATGGTCCATAACTTATGAGGGCTGTGCTCAATACTTCCAGACAAAGCTGGCGGGGAACACTAGACAACACCAGTGCATCTTTTAAATATTACTCTAATCGACTTAAAAAATTATTAGAACAACAGGTCTTGCATCACAATGCCTTTTCTGAACAATATGAAGAATAAAAGTCTAAGCATTACTGAATGACTGCAAACATTTGTGATTTATGAAGGATTGTGAAAAAATAAGAGGCAACATCAGAGATGTTATGCTAACTTAGGGACAAATAAGAGGTATGACAGTGTGTGTGTGCGTGTGTGCGTGTGTGTGTGTGTGTGTGTGTGTGTGTGTGTGTGTGTGTGTGTGTGTGTGTGTGTGTGTGTGTGTGTGTGTGTGTGTGTGTGTGTGTGTGTGTGTGTGTGTGTGTGTGTGTCTATGTATGGTTATGTGTGGGGGAAGTGAATGATGGGGTTGTCTGCATCAGTGTGATACATGTGACACCAGCAGTGATTACTACAGCAAAATGTTTGTTAGTACTTAACTGTAATCACTGAAAGAATCAAGTTATCCAGTAATGAGGTCTTTCCTCATTACAACAAACATGTCACTGAATTGTTGACCCTTTTTGCCATAGCCTTATGACTTACAGCTGAGTTGTTTCTAAATCCTTGCCCAAGTGTTGTGGCTTAGCTGAAAGCACAAGTAATTTTAACTCGGTCATATTCAGTCTTATAGTGCTGAAAACAATATCTATTGGTAGGTCTCTTTAAATTCCTGTGTCAGGAACAATTTCCATTTTCTCTTTACAGGTCTTTCTTCACAGTGGTTTATTCTCTGCTGCAGAGCCAGTATTCTGGACACCAAGACCCTTTCAGAAAAGAACAGACATGCTCTTTTGGATCCAGATCTCTTTTTGTATTGCATTCCTTAACTCACTAAATAAACATGTTCTCACAAATACAGTGAGACATCTTTGTGTTCATAAACAAACAAGTACAACTTAACAGAAACGCTAATCCTTTAAGAAAACGCATCACTGTTTACAATGAGCTCTTATTGTCACTGGTATAGATATTATGTTTCCTTGTACTCTAACAAATGCTGAAAACTACTTCACTATTCTACAATGCAACGTATCTGTGTGTGCATGTGTGTCTGTCTATATATATATATATATATATATATATATATATATATATATATATAGTTCCATGTCATTTGAATATGCACTTAACTGAACCACAAATAATCAAACAAAACTGACTGAAAACACATTGGACTGAAATCTCATTTTACTGAACACAACTGAATGAAAATTGAAGAAGTCTACAGATAGTATGTGATGGTATCATTTTCATCATAAGTTTGTTGTGGACATAATGCTAAAAGAATATGTGAAGATTGACAATGCCCACTGTCATGTTGTACCCCCAGATCTGTAAATGTTTAGGTTTATGTGCTTGCACTGATTCACTATGTGTGGTGTTTATCCCTTTTCGTCTCGGTTGTACTAGCATGGAGTAGGTATATATAAGTAAGGAGGTGTGGGTGTGTAGGTGGGCTAGCCCGCCCTGCATAAAAACGCTGTTTATGGTATAGTTGTGTAGAATCTTTTTGATAACTGTATGTCAATCAGATGAGTTCTCCATCAAATATGATTTCAGTCATTTGTGGTCCCTGATTTCTCTTTCAGTCAAATGCACTCTCGATCACATACACACATATATATGGGTGTCATTCTCTTTGTCAAATTGCCATTTGATGAATAGAGTAATCTGCTTGGAAAGTTTGTTGAGTTCTTATTGCTGAATGTTGCAAATATCTAAAGAAGCAGGATCAAGCGCGTGTAGATAAAATAAGTGTGGGTTTGGGATTTTAATGACCAAACTTTCGAATATACTGAAAGTTTCAGCGATAGGGTTTAGAGTGTGTGTGTGACTGTCTGGAGGGTAGGGTTGAAGTTACAGCTAGGGAAGGGAATAGATTTAGTGTTTTGCATGTGTGCTGCTAAATGTAGTATTTATCTCAGTGTCTTGCATAGTGGTAGTGTTATGGAAATATTTTTTCTAAGACAAGGTATAGGGGTGGGGTTGGGGATGGGATTAAGGTTAACACACATTAGTAAGGTGGTACGGAGGTGCTATGCTCATCCTTACTAATGCATGCTAAGTGTAACCCTAATCCTGCCCCTGACCTTGCACCTTAACTTAGAAAATCCCATTCCATAACACTGTCCTGTATCTGAATTTAGTGGTAGGGTTTTGGTTAACGGATCACGGTTTATTTTCTTTTTGTGATCTTTTTTTTTTATTTGATGTTGTGATTTTTTTTTATGTTAAATTTCAAAATGTTGCCATTGTTAACCTGCATGTTGATGCTTGTACATTTAGATAAATCAGCATATGCTATTACATTTCTTACATACTATTTGCATGCTGACCCATAAGTTAATATATTTTTCCCATAAAATAATACCTAAATTATCTGTCCATCTATAGCTAATCTTATAAAAAAACAAAGAAGATGTAAGGATGTAAACAAAATTGGATTTTTAAACCTAATCTTCCATCAACCCTATCCTAATGCAAAATACCCCTTTTAATAGACTTCAAAAAGTAATTGTCTTAATGAAGTTTCAAATTTCTTTGGCAACATAAATACACCACCCAAATATCTTAATTTTCCCAATATATATGTTTAGATAAGATAAACTATTTTTGAATATTACACAGAAAATGCAGACCACATATTTTAATATGCTGTAGGGAATAAAGTATATTAAGCCACATTGTTTCAGTAAGATTCTACAATCAATATTAGTAAGCGTCAGAGGTTTCCAGTTATTAATATCATAGCTAGCATTTATTTTTTATTTTTATTTTACATTTGTTGACGGGCTAGTCCAACTGGATATATGTCCATTTTCAGTAGAGGCCTTAAACTAGATAAAATCAAGACAATACAAAAAAAAAAAAAAACACAATGCAAAAAAGGATACATGCAATATGTAAAGTAAATAAAAATTTCTCAATCAGCTTAGGTTATATAGAAACTAAAAATAAACAGATTGTAAGTAGTAGGTTAATAAGGTAGAATGCAGTATTATAACCAAGAGAAAGGGATGCTTTTTATGTATAAATTACAGTACTACCTGGTAAACAGTTTTATCTATAATGCCCACAGCCAAACATTGATTTAAAACTTTTAAAATATAGCCCTCTGCTTAGGGTCAAAAGGCTTATTGTACTTAGAGCTAATTCCTGGTAATCATTTGAAATGTCAGGATCTGAATTAGTGAGTCCCAAAATACAGAGACTGAATGGCCAAAAGAAAGGAGTTACATATAATAAGTCTGAGAAGACATTTTTTTATAATATTCCCATTTCTGTTAGGTGTGGCAATCTCAGGTTGATATATATATATATATATATATATATATATATATATATATATATATGTGTGTGTGTGTGTGTGTGTTCAGGGGGTTTGGGGGGGCTTTCCCCCACAAAAAGAAGTTTAAAGGAGAAGAGCAATTTTTACAGAGTTGCTCTTCTGTGTTTTCAGTCTTTTTTTACAGCTTGTTGCCACTCAGCATTTCAAATGCCGACATTTTAATAGGGAGCCCTTTTCCTCTTATACCTGGAGAACTATCATCCTTAAAGGAACAGCATACCAAGTCTATAGTTTTAGCATTAATAGGTTTTACCATATTTCTGTCATAGTGATACTAAACATTTTAACATTCCATGCAACACACAGCCACTGATGGCTGACAAATACCTATTATGAACATACTTTTCAAGCAAATCTATGATCCTTGACTGAGAATATAGTAACTCATTATTAGAATTTCTTATATGAAATACCAGTGGTCTTTGGCTGACCAAATTTGCAGATGACTGCAAGCTGAGCGCTGTCTTAAATTCCTCTAGTGATGTGAACATCCTCCAAGAGGGCCTTACCCAAACTAATGACTGGTGCCAGAAGCATGGCCTCAAACTGAATGCCAAAAAATGCATCATTATCCCCTTTGGGGAAAATGTCATCCCCACTAATTATCACATTAATAACAATGTACTAAGCATGCAATTAGTCATGAGGGACTTGGGAACCCAGGTTGATAGCAACCTGACTTTTGGCCACCATGTTGCCTCCATTGTATGGAAGGTTTTCTACATGACCCACCTCATAATTAAGGATATTTCATCCAGAAACAAGGAGGTCATAACATCCCTGTACTCCTCCCGTATCAGACCAATTATCGAGTACAATGCCCCCTTCAGCATGTACCTTGCCAAGCACATGCAGCAGCTGGACAGACTACAGAGGTTCCTGACCAGGAAAATCCAGGGTCTCAAACACCTATCCTATATAGATAGGCTAAAAGCCCTGTCCCTCTAATCAATCTCATACAGACTGCTCAGAGATAACCTGTGTCTCGCATACAAGGCTATATCAGACCCAGCCTTGATAAAGTTGCTGCATATGCGTAAGACAAACTCCACTAGCGTAACCCACACACAAGGACTTAACCTGGTCTGTGACATTAATAGAACTTGTTGGTGGGATAGGTTTGTGTCCCAAAGACTCCCCCATCTGTGGAATAGACTCCCTTTCCATGTCAAGCAGAGTATCTCTCTAGCGCTCTTTAAGAGGAAGCTGGACGACTGGACGGGAAACAGAAAATATGCCCCTGGGATCCCACCTGTGTCCCTGCTGGACAGGGGAAACAGGTGCTGACTTTGAGGGAACATGGGCAAAATTCTTGGCTAGGCTTATAAGGGCGTCTGGGCCAATAGACTAGTATCATCCTATGAACCTATGATTCATTCTACTTTTATTATACTTAACAATTGATCTAGAAAAAGGGATACCACTTCTTTCTTATCACATAAGAGATATTGCTGTCTTTTTACCTTTAACATGTTTTTATAGTTGCTTCTCCAATGCTTATGCAGAGGCTTCATTCATCTTTAATGCCAATTCATAGGCCTAATGTCTAACTAATGCAATATGTTCGGACTTCCAAGACTTCTAAAAATATTTCCACATATTTAGATTTATAAATCCAGCAGTTTTTCCAATTTCTAATAAAAGGCCTCTCAGAAAAGTGATGTTGCCATAAAATACTATTTTGAGAAGTATAATATTTACTATGCATAACATCCCCATTTAACATTTTAACACCCTTTCCAAAATTACTTTAGTTCTGGTTGCTCTCTGTTCTCTACAAAATGGCCAAATGGTCACAAATATGCTGAAAAAGATTTACTATCTTTTTCCTTTAAATTTTCAGAAAAAAGTGTATAATCAGTTCTACTGCAAAGTATATTTATTTATTTTATAAGTGTAAGGACTTCTTTTTCCTAAGAATAACCTGACATATTGCATATGATTCCTACAAGCATATATATCAGAGCCTGTTTTCCCTATGTTTTTAACTAGGTTATAGTTAAAATCTCCAATAATAATGTTCATATTGACTAATACATATGACATACATTACACAAAACAGTTCCTCCTATTTTAATATTTCTATATTCATAAAGAAATATCAGTCTTTAAATCTACTGTAACAGACATATATCAAGAATAAGACATCTGCCATGAAGCATAACAATTTTCTCTAGTATAACTACTTTACTATTATGTAATAATAGAGCTGCTCCCAAATACATAACCTTCTCAAAACTCCATAAGGTGGAACGAGACCATAAAGTTTCTGTTTGCAGCCATTGTAGGTGTTTTAAATGTCAAATGTCTAGCAGCAAAATAATATCCATATCTATTTTTTTAAAAGAACCAGATGTAAACACTTGACTCACTTCAGTATACTATTAACATTAAGGGATAGAAGCTTTATCCTTTGCCTTTTTGACATTTTTTTCTGTTTTAACTTTATTTTTCTCTTGCACATTCTCTTACTGTTGGTTAAATCTCTATCACGCTCATTATTATCACCTCTGCACTTACTTTAGTACTGTATATATCATGTTCAACATCACTACTTAAATCCTATAAGTCTCAGATGATAAAGCTATAGTAGGTTTAATAAGGTCAGGTAAATTATTGATACTATTACAATCAAACCAGTAGTGACCCTCCTGGCCACACTTCTTGCACAGTACTTTACAGTTTTTAGCAAAGTGACCCATTTTACCCTATTGAACACATTTTAGTTTTGTCATTTGCTGGCCAGGTTAGTCCCACTAGTCTAGTGGCCTCTCTTCAAGGGAGAACTAATGTGGTATTTATACTACTAGAAGAAATTTGGCTAGAAATCAGGGAACTTACCTTACTATTTTTAATAGGTGCTGTTGAGTTTACATCCATATGAATCACCACCAACTGCTGATGGAATGCTGGTTTAATGTCTTTTCCAAAGGACAGCACACTCAGGAGTGCAGCACTGCCCCCCCCTCCATGCTGCACTGCAGTGCCAGCAATCCAATTACCTGGACTAGGAATAGAACTTCTAGCCTTCTGGTCTTCCAGCACCAAAACCAAGTGTGCTACTTGTTGCACTATTGACACATTTTCTAACAACACACTGACAGTGATTCAACTCCTACATCAGTTCCCAGTCCATTCTGCTGGAAGATTTAACCACACCCCCACAGAGAAGGACAGGGAAAGTTCCCCAGTGCCCTGGCCATAGTTCCCCTAGTCAGTATGAATATCACCGCAGGTCTCCCCTGAATAGAGGCCACTGATCTAGTAGGACTAACCCAGTCAACAAAGGGTAAATAAATAAATAAATTAAATAATTATTGCTGGGTTAGGGCAATACTATCACAGTTTTCTATAACATTTAGTCGAGCAAATTAACACTGTCCTGCTATATTATGTCAGGAAATTTCCACTATTTTTAAAATGCATTTATTACATTTGTTAACTGGTTAGGTGAGCTGGTCCTCTGGCTGTTTTCACCCACAAACTGGCCCAAGGAGACGGAGATATGAATACGATATAAAGACTACAGAGATAACAATGTTGTGAAAAATAGGCAAACATACACAGAAAGTTGCATCCTTAACTGCATTCTGTTACTTATATGTCTGTAGCCAAACATATTCTATTCAACGTTTACCTCTGTCAACAACAACGTTTTATAAGAACAGGTTCAGTAAAAATAGTACTGATCATATATACATTTAACTAACGTTCATGCCTTCTATTAGGTTACAGATGTAGGTGTCAAGAAGTAAGAGAGATTTCATATTGCTGTTTGCACAGAACATATACCCAGGAAATACGTATGGCTGTAGGTGTAATGGTGATTTAATAGTTGTTGATTATGAACTGCTTAGCCAAAAACTATTCAAAACACAGTTCAAATTAAGAGAAAAAAATATCCAGCAAAGATTAGGACAAATAACAGCAGCAAGTCTGTAGTAAATCAAAAATTACAACTTGCTATTTCCAAGCTCATTCAGACTATCCTGCTTCAATGCTATTAATATCAATCAAATTTCAGTACTGTTGGTTTCAGAAAACATACTCATGGTACTAAGATTCAGTGTGAAGGGAAGTGCTTCTTGAGTGATTTAGCCTCAGTCGACTAACATGCCCTTTTAAATAATGTTTCAGTAAAGAAACCTATTAATAAAAAAAAAAAAAATCACCTGAACAGAAACAGCATTGCCTCTAACCTCCTTAACCTTAACCAGGTGCCCATTTTGCACCTTGACATGCATATTCCTTCTATGCAGTGCATTCTCTGGTCCTTTAGCTATATTTTAATAGTTTTAGATAGAAACAGCTGCAGTAAGGAAGGAAGCTTCAAGATGTCATATTGGAGCCTTGTGTTATACTCAGCACATGTGAAGTTTTGCCCATCAGTGTTTCCTTGTGTGTTCGCACGTGTGTGTGCTGGGTCTATACTATATGTTCGAAGTTTCAAACCTTCAAACACCATATAATCGAACTTATATGACCAAAGTTTTAAAATGTCGAACATAAAAAAAAAAAAAAAAAAAAAAACTTACCTGGACGCTATAACGGGGGCAAGCCCTGCATCTCACCCCGCTACTTAAATATACCAACTCCGAGACCGCACTTCAGTGAAGTGAGATCGCCATAAGGAATATTTCCCTATACTTCACTGTAGTGCGGTCTCGGAGTTGGTATATTTAAGTAGCAGGTGGTATGGGGGGGGCACAGGCCCCACATTGGCGGGTGCAGGGGGGGTTTGCCCCCTGCTTGCAGCTTCAGGTAAGTTTCTTTTTGTTTTTTTTTTGTTTTTTGTTTTTTTATATGTTCGAAGTTTTAAAACTTCGGTCATAACGTTGTCGCCTCACAGCAAGAATTTCTCCGGTTCGATTCTCGGCTGGGGTGCCTTCTGTGTGGAGTTTGCATGTTCTCCCTGTTGTCGCATGGGTTTCCTCCGGGTACTCCGGTTTCCTCCCACATTCCAAAGACATGCATCTGGAGCATTTCTCCCCGGGCCTCCACTGAAAACAGGCTCTGTGGAACCTAGTCGGACTTTCCCGGTCAACAAATGTTAAATAAATAAAATAAAAATATAAGTTTGATTATATGACGTTCAAAGTTTTGAAGCTTCAAACATATAATATAGACCCTGTGTGCTTACATGCTTGTGAGTTGGAGGAGGGTATTCACTGTGATCAACAGCTGAAACAAGGATAGTAAGCCTGGACAAGGACATGCTATTTAGCTGTCTTGCTATGTATCTTTAGCTGTGTAAGTCTGAAAAGTGCTGCAGATATCTATCTGCTTCGGTATGATTTTAGCAGTTGCAAAGATAATTCAACACACTCACATAATATTTCTGCCTAGCATTATTCTGCAGTCTTGTTTTATAAGATAAGGCTAACCATTTGCATACATATTTTTTTCAAGGTATGTAATCAGATTAATAGATAATATTTTTATCCATTTATGTTTCCTGTCACAGAAACATTGCTGGCCAAATTAGATTAGTATTCTGATACTCCAATTTTGAACCTCACACAAAATATCAAATCACTTGAAGAACATTTTTCAGTCAGTATTTCAATAAGCAAGACTATGTAAGGTTTACAACATTGCAGAAAATGAAATCTCACACTGACTCTTTGACTCCCTTCTTACTTACTTTACAGAAAAAATATACATATGCTATATGGTAGCAGTGCCTGAATAAAATGGCATGAAGAGTAAAGACTGGATTTGTAATTATTTCTTATTTTATTCTTTATCTTAAACATAACAATGAGACATAAATGCTAGTATTACTATCTTAAAAATGACTACAGTTTCTGAAATATATATTTATATTTATATTTATTTATTTATTGGCATTTGTTTACTAGGAAAATCCAACACCTTGATCTGGCTAAAGTCTTTAATACCATTCCCCACTCAGGAATCATAGAAAAACTCACTAAGCTTAGGCATCAACCCCTATATCACTAGGTGGGTTGCAAACTGGCTCACAGATAGAACCCACAGTGTGAAAGTAGCTGACTCCAAGTCAGACGGCCAACCACTCAAGAGTGGAGTCTCACATGGTTCGGTCCTGGGTCCTCTCCTGTTTGGCATCTACTTCTCTGAAGTCCAGGCCAACATGAAGGGACTCTGGTTGACAAAGTTCTCAGACAATTGCAAGTTGGGAGCTATTATTAACTCCCCAAGTGATGTTGACATCCTACAGAAAGGTCTCACTGAGACCAACGACTGTTGTCAGAACCACGGCCTTAAGCTCAATGCCAAAAAATGTGTTGGCATCCCCCTTGGGAAAAACACTTGTCCTATATGGACAGACTCAAAATACTCCAACTATTCTCTGTTTCATATCGCCTACTAAGAGGAGATCTCTGCTTGACTTACAAAGCCATGTCTGACCCAGCTCTGTTAGAAATGGTACATGTAAAGAAATCCCAATCCCTCCGCTCCACATGCTCCAGAGACCTCAACCTCATTACCACAATCAGAATATGCTGCAGGGACAGGTTCATAACCCAGAGACTGGCCATGCTATGGAACAGACTTACCATACATGTCAAGCAGAGCACCTCACTGGCCCTCTTCAAGAGAAATCTTGATGAGTGGATGGGAAATAGAAAATTCACCCCGGGGATCACTCCAGTGGCTCTGCTTGACAGAGGCACTGGGAACCAAGGTCGGATGCACGATGCCAGGGTAATCCTATGGGCTAGGCTTGTAAAGCCTCCAGGGCCATTAGCATAGTACACACCTATGAAACTATGAACTGGATCACAAGAGTCTATTTTCAGTGGAGGCCCAGGGAGAAATGCTACATTTAACAGATAAAATAAAAAAAGCATCAAAGACATTACATAAAAACAGTTGAAAATTATACATTTCAAAAATAATCAACAGTATTGTGCGGTATAGAGATATACCAAAATTATATTCCAAAGAGAACAATGAGAAAAAACAAAGTAAAACACTATACACACTTCTGGAGAGCATCCTTTTGACAATTCACAGTAGTAATAAGTAAAAGTCACATGTTTAGTTTAATTGCAGCTATAAAGGGAGAGAGAAATTAGAATAGATTAGTATGAATGGGGAGGAGAAGATGAGGGAAGGATGATGGCTAGAGAGTCTGTACAGGCAGAGGTGGAGAAAAGTAGACGAGATTGATGTTCAGCTGGCAGTATAACATGAACAGACACATGAGTTTGATAGGTGGTCTTTCAGAAGATGCTTGAAAGGAGCATAGTACGTTACAGTTGTAACACCCTCTAATATGTGCAACTTACCTCCTCAGACAACCAGTTATGCTGTTCTAGTAGATCTATATTCCAACTGATGGCTGCAGAAACATGCAGGGTGTCTGCAGCAAATAGAAAAGCAGACATTTTAACTGTCACAACTTAGAGAGCATGAAACTCCATGGAGAGGATGGAACAAAGGGAATCATAATTAACTTTTTAGAACACAAAACAGGGTGAAGCACAAAAATTATTTGGAGCTATGCTTCCTTTTTCCTGGCCCTACCTGCAGAATAATGGTGACAGAGCAGCAGCAGGGGCTCCATTGGTACCCATGTTAATATTGCCCCAGATGTCAGTTTGAGTACCAACACCCCCTTCCCTGAAGTGTGAAACTTGAGTAACTGACTCCCCTTCTGGTGCTTATTGATGCAACAAAACAGACATCAGTCAGAAAGTTAGGAAATAACCATCTACTCTAAATCCCACATGTGTGTTGTCTGCAGTAAAGCCATTGAGGTATATATACGCTTGTGATTTAACCAAAATGTTTTAAAATGTATTATTTGGCTCAGTAATGAAGCAGGGGTGTATTCTGTTCTAAAATAAATAAAAGTTGGGCAGCCACGGTGGTGCAGTGGTTAGCATTGCAGCCTCACAGCAAGAGGTTCTCCGGTTCGATCCTTGGCTGGGGTGCCTTCTGTGCGGAGTCTGCATGTCCTCCCTGTGGTTGCGTGGGTTTCCTCCGGGTGCTCCGGTTTCCTCCCACATCCCAAAGACATGCTGCAGGTGGATTGGACACTCTAAATTGGCCCTAGGTGTGCGTGTGAGTGTGCCTTCTGTGGAAGGTTGGGCGCCGGGCTGGCAACTCGACACTGTAAAACTCCACTGCCAATCAATGTGCGGACAAGGTGATCCGCTGTGGCGACCCCTAACCGGGAAAAGCCAAAAGAAGAAGAAGATGATCAGCCTGTCAACTATGAATTCTTAATTGCAATTTCCCCATTTCATCTCCAAGTGAAAAATCACCACCAGCTTCATAGCACCTTAGCTTGGTGTGTATTTTAAGACCAGCCCTGGCCACTAGGAAAGACAATAAAGAAAGATTTTCCTTTTATGTGGGCAGAAAAACATCAAGAAGAACCAAAAATAGCTAAGGAAAGGTTTCAGCTCAGACATCTATTTTGATTTAGACAGTCCAGCCTCAGATTGGTCATTCAAATCTAAACCACACTATCCTCTCTACCAAACAGGTCTTCTTATCCCTGAGAACATGATAACTTACAATAACTATACAACTATTGGGAATTGACTGAATTCCAAACTCTAATGCCAGGTGCACTAAGACAGCATACTTGCAGTTTGGCTCCATTCTGTCTAATACTCAGCATACCCTCTTCCTTACAAAGAAGACACTAGTAAAAGATAAAACCTGCCTATGGTTAACATATGGAATAAAATTTCTCCTCAAAGAAAGAGATTTTTCCTGGTACAATTGGAAGAAGCACCCTTAAAACAATACCTTATGTAACAACAATCTCAATTTAAGAAAAAAATGCAACGCACTCACCAATAGCTATATATCTCAAAAACAAGTAGATTGACCTGCCTTCCTCTCCTCATCTTTTGCTAAGAGCCATAAAGACATAAAGCATGTGAATAGCAGAATAACAAATTTCCCACCTGCACTCCCTCCCCTGTCCATTTACCAGTCTCCTAATAGCTTCAAAGTCCCCTGTCCATTTACCAGTCTCCTAATAGCTTCAAAGACTATCTTCTCTCAGAATCCAATACAAGCCTTAGTAATTACCCTAGCAGTACCTTTACTCCAAGCCTATGACTTCTAATGAGTATATCACAATTATCCATTTTTCAAAATATCTTCCACAAAACAGTCCTCACACTGTAGAGAAAAAGTGAAATAAAATCCTCCTCCAAAAGCAGTACACTATATTCAGCCTTGCTTAAAATGGTAGCCACATACACAGCAAAAGTACTTTTCGTCATTCTTAGCCTTTTTCTTTCCAGCAGACTGCTCCACAGTCATTTCATCCAAACTGGCATGACATCTCTACCCAACTCTCATAGCATCAATGGATCCATGAGTATAGGACAATACCAAACCTCCGCCTTCTAACAAAAATCATGGACAAACTAATCTACTTCCAGCAGGCTGATCCCATTAAAATATGGTCCACTTAGAAATAACCATCATGGCTTTAGAGCTGGCCTTAGTGCCAAACTGGTGCTCTATAATGTTACTAATACAATATTCTTAGAAACTATAGGTTCCCCCCTATGACCCAAGAAACCCATACCACATAGTTAAATATACTAGAGACACTCCCCATTCAATCCAGCACCATACTCATAGACAACTTTAAATACCCCACTATAAACTGGGAATCATATAAGACCCCAAACATGCAGGCCCAGAGATTCCTGGACTCTGTAAACATAAACACCCTAAATCATCCCATCTGTACTTAGACCAGAGGTGCTAATAACCTTGACCTGTCTCCACAAGTATGGGAAAATGCTGCACCCTCCCTAGGGTAATATCCTCACTGGTCAGGTCAGACCATAAAGTTTTCTCCTTTAAAGCAAAAATAAAAGCCCGGACCCCAGCTAACTCTGCAACTTTGAGGAATTATTCAGAAGCTTTCCTACAATTAAGTGATTTTATTTTTATTTATTTTTATTTTTATTTCCAGTCTGATTACCGGGGAAGTCCACTGGGCCCAGAGAGCCCATTTTCAGTGGAGGCCCAGGGAGAAACGCTCCATGAAACAGATTACAGTAAAGATAGCAGTCCAATAAAAATAAAAGTACAAGTACAAATACATATCAAATAATACAAGGCGTGAGTAATATTGCCTATAGTGGAAAAAATATTGTGCAGATACATTTTGACAAATTCACACAGTTAAAGTCAAATGTCAAAAGCTATTTACAACATTTACAGAGTGTGAGAGATCATATGGGAATTAGCTATAGAAGGTTATAGCCAGCTATTAGGTGCTTAGGAACTCAGGAGGATACCCTCCCAGGGGCTTTTGTTAAAGAGTTCTAAGTAGGGAGAATGCAGTTACATTTCCATTTGGAGGAGAGGTAGGTGTAAAGCTGAGTTTTGAAGTTGTTTGTGTTTGACATTGTCCTTAATGTGGAAGGGAGAGAGTTCCATTTCTTACCCAAGGAGAAGGAGAGCAGAAGTTGTCCAGCAGGATGTTTAGGTTTGTGGACAGTAATTAAGTTTTGGTGTTCAGATCTGAGAGTTCTATTTGGGGTGTATGGGGGAAGGATGTTAGTTAGAGTTTTTATAAATAGCATTTGGTTGGATTAAATATTAGTCTATGTGCACTGGAGGAAGTCCAGGTAATTTTTGAATTCTAACCAGTTGAGGGACTGGAGGGTAACACAGTGATGAGCAGAATATTTGGCTTTGGTGGCAAATTTAGAAATTTTGTTATAACAGCTTTCAAGTTTGGAAGTGATGGAAGAGAATGTGTTAGTTAGTAGTGGGGCACCGTACAGAAGGGAGGAAAGGGGGTAAGAGGAGGCCAGAGTATGCCTGGTAGAAGTAGAGAGGAAGTGGTTGTTCCTTTATAGCATACCTAGTTTTTGGTGGGTTTTCTTTATATTTTGCCGAATATGGATGTCGAACTTGAGGTGTTCGTCTATAGTTACACAGAGCAGTTTGGCAAAGGGAACAACTTTGATTGGAGAGTTGCTTTGGCTAAGGACTTGGAAGGAATTTTTATAAAAAGAGAAAGATTCTGAGAGAGTGAATAGCAGTATTTTAGATTTGTTAGCACTGAGAGAAAGGTGATTTTGGCATATCCAGATCTCAGTAGTTGAGAAGGCAGTCTGAGTTTTAGATAGGAGTTCAGGGAGGTTAGAGACAGAGCAGACAAGTGTAGAGTCATCTGCATATTGGATGACTTTGTCATTAGGAATAGCAGAGTGAAAGTTATTGATAAAGGTATTAGACAGCACAGGTCTGAGGATGGACCCCTGTGGTACTCTGGTAGGGGTGGGTAAGAAAGGTGAGGTGCCTTTTTTTCCATTTCACAGCCTGAGATCTATCTGACAGATAGCTTGAGAACCAGGAAAGAGTGTTTTGGGAGAGATTTAGGTTTGATAGATGACTTAGAAGGTGCTTATGGGAAATAGTATTGAATGCTTTAGAGAGATCTAGGAGCACTGTGGATACTAAGTTCCCAGAATCTCGGGTTTGATTGACAGTTTCTATGAATGAGAGTAGAGCTGTTATGATGCTATGTCCTTGTTGGAAGCCATGTTGGGTAGGGGTAAGAAATTGGTTTTTAGTCAGAAAAGGCATAAGTTGGGGGTGGATGCATTTTTCTAGGATTTTGGAGATTGGAGAGAGAGAAGAGCTATAGGACAGAAGTTTGAAATGTTAGTGTTTTTGTCTCCCTTATGGAGAGGAAGAATAAAGGCAGAATGCCAGAGTTTAGGGACATAGGATTCCTTTATGGATCTATTAATTAGGATACTAATTGGGAAAACTATACCATCGGCAGCAGACCTGAGAAAGGAAGAGGGGATGTAGTCAGGTGCATTGGAGCAGGGTTTAAGTTTGGATAGACGTCTTTATGTAGTTAGTGGAGACAGGTTTAAGCTCAAACATAGGGGGGAAATTATTTGGGGACTTAGATTAGGTGGAATGTTTGAGAGATGAGTCGTTGTGGGAAAAAGTTTTCATTAGGTTGGATACTGACTCTATAAAGAAAGAGATGAATAATGAGGCTAATTCGAGGTCAGATTTACTTGGGTCTGGACAGGGGTTATTTTTGGAACCTGGGTTGAGGAGTGAGTTTATGGAGTTCCAAAAAAGCCTAGGGTTTTGGGGATGGTTGGAGTGGAGCTTAGTGTAGTAGGATTTTTTTGTCTCTGAAGATTTGTTTTTTTGCAAAGTTACAGAGCTCTGTATATTGGAGAAGGGTTTCGGGAAGTTTATTCTTTTGGTACAGCTTCCAGGATTTGTCTCTTTGATGCATAATTTGCTTTGTTTCTTTAGTTAGCCAAGGGGCAGTTATAGTTTTTATTCTTTTTTTCCTTGCTGGAGCTAGGAAGCCAAGGGGCAGTTATAGTTTTTATTCTTTTTTTCCTTGATGGAGCTAGGGAATTTAGAGCATCTAGGAAAGCAGAATTAAAGTGGTCTATGGCTTTATCGAGTGGAAGGGTTTTTAGAATGTTCCAATTCATTTGTTTGAGATAATTAGAGAAGGTTTTGTGGTCAAATTTACTTAAGGTCGCATGTCTGAATATATTGATGTTGGTGTGGATGGGAGGTAGTTGCACGGTAAATGAAAGCTGGGAGGTGGTCACTAATAGAGTCAGGGATGGTGCCAGAGTTGGTAATTTTATTTGGATGGGTGACTAAGATCCAGTCAAGAGTAGATCCTGGGGGATTTGTTTTATTGGGTCTGGTGATGGACTTGGTTACTTGAGTAAAGTTAAAGAGGTTGATAGACAGGGAGGGTATGGGATTGTTGATTTTATTCCAGTCGATGTTTACATCGCCTAGTATGTAAGTTTCAAGGTTAATTTCAGCTGAGGCCCATTGGAGTATGTCTTCAAGGGTTGAGACATTATTTATGTGTAGGATATAAAGGGCTATGATACAGAGGCTTTTGTGATTACTCATTTTTAATAGACTAACTGTTAGTTCTGCATTGGCAAATTTAAGAATGGGGTTTGGTAGGGCAATTAAGGTAAGTAGATTGGAATAGATTAATGCAACACCTCCACCTTTTTTTGGGTGGTCACATCTAAGAGTGTGAAATCCAGACAGTAGGATTTCAGAGTCAGAGATGTGGGGTTTGAGCCAAGTTTCAGAGATGGCTACAATGTCAGGTTGGTTATGACTTAGCCATGCTTGAAACTGATGTGCTTTGTTGTTGAGACTCTAGGCATTGAGTGTGAAAAATATAAGAGTATTGTAGGGGTATGAAAGGTTAGAGGAAGGGGAAGGTAATTCTTATTTGTGGGTGGGCTAGGTCCGGGGTTGGGGTGAATGTCTCCAGCTAAGACAAGGTTATTGAAGGAAGTTATTTTAGTGTGTTTTGGTTTGGATTTAGGGTATTCCGGATGGTCTAGTATTTGTTTAAGAGTAAGTGTCTTAGCAGTAGTGGAAATAGTTTCAGGATTAAAAAGGTGGAGAGGGTTGAGCTGAAACAGAGAGGAGGAGATGGAAAAGACATGATTATTTGTGTGAGGGAGGATAGGGTTTTGTGTGGGAGTATGGTAAGGAGTAGAGAGTGGAAGCTGATTGGAGGTATAGGAGCTGGCATGGTATAAAGTTGTTAGGAGTAGTAGCAAGGAGATGGGGGTTTGGAGTGTTAGGAACAGTAAGGAAAGCATGGTTAGGAAAAGGTAGTTTAATTTGGGAGGATTTATAGTTGGAGAGAAGAGCTGTGGGGTGAGAGGCAGTAGTGAAAGACTGATGTATTTAATTAGGGATGTATTTAATTACTGTGGGTGAAAGTAGGAGGGGGAAAGAGGGGAAGGCTTTGACTAGATGGTTGACTGTAGGTGAAAGGAGGAGAGATAAAGAGGGGAAGGCTTTGACTGGATGGTTGTCTTGATTGCGTGGGGAGTGGTTGCAATAAAAGTAGGAGTAGTGGGGATGGGTGGTAATTGGGGGCAAGGTAGGGGAGCGGCATGAGCCCACAGGTCGAACGGAATGGGTAGAGCCAAGGAGAAGGAAGAAAGCCAGCAAAAAGTTATCAATGAAGCTGAGAACTAGCTCAGAGGTAAGGAGGCACTGGCATAAGGCATTGTGTGAGTGTGAAATTAGAAGGATGCAGAGGGTTGACAGGGGATAGGAGCTGAAAACAGGGCAGTAGCAGTTTAGCAGAATATAGTAAGTATTAACAGGGCTAAAACAGGGCAGTGGTAAATTAATAGAACAATTTTAATAGAATTAATAGAACTACTTTTGGCTTGTCCTAAAAGATAGGTAGTGGTTGAACAATGCCACCTGGTGGCCTAACTGAGCAAGTACAATGGTAAGCTACAAGCAGAGGAGGGAGAAAGAGCCTAGGAGAGTAAAGGGAGAGAAAATCCATGGTAGACTAATAGCGAATGCATGCAGGGTTAATATACAACAGTGGTAGGTATAGGATATATTTTTATTTTACAACAGGGTACATACACGTTTAAAGTTAGTTCTTGGGGAGGCAGAGTGGTTACAGAAGCACTGCAGGATCCCCTTAAAATGGACTTTACAAAAATACCAATAAGAATCACAAACAAAAACAATACCAGGTAGTTCTTACATGCGAGCACACTACTAGAGATTCCTGTGAAGCAAGGCAGAAAATCTAAGTCAAAAGATTGTGCCTTTCTACATCAGGTTTTGTGATATCGCTGTAATTAAGCAGGAGTGGGAGGGAATTGTGCAGGTTCAGGGTGGGGGAGGGGGGTAGACACAAAGTAATACAAGGTTGTGAGTCGGAAAAACTGCCCTAGGCTAGCTGCTAAAAAGAAAACAAGAAAACCAAGCTAAGTCATTTCTAGGTCAGTGTAGTACAGTATCTTCCTAATAACTACAAATCTTATGCTACTAATCTAGTACAGTGTGGTGAAAAGGACCACCACTTCTACAGGGAAAAACAATCGAAGTATGGGCTGCAGGTACATAGGTAAACGTTTTCCAAGAGAAAGCATTTTTAAGTAATTGACCTAGGAGTACAATAGGAAGAGAAAAATGGGGGGGGGGGGACCAGTAGTGTGCACACGTACAGTGAAAGGGGAAAGAGTCTCCAGTTTAGAGGACAGATTAAATACAACTCTAACATACACTACTGTAGCTAAAAGCACTTTAGTGTTCCACCAATGTAGGGCCTCACAATGCAGGGCAACGAGACAGCCTTGGGTTACTTGGAGGTTGGCCAAGACACAGGATGAAACTTTTGCTGAGGGGGACTAGTGTAGCTGAAAGCACTTTAGTGTTCCACCAATGCAGGGTCTCACAGTGCAGGGCAATGAGACAGCCTTGCGTTGATTGGAGGTTGGCCAAGACACAGGATGAAACTTTTGCTGATGGGAAGTAGTGTAGCCGAAAGCACTTTAGTGTTCCACCGACGCAGGGTCTCACAGTGCAAAGCTATGAGACAGCCTTGGGTTGATTGGAGGCTGGCCAAGACACAAAATGAAACTTTTGCTGAGGGGAATGCGAGCACACTAATGGGGATTCCTATGAAGCAAGGCAGAAAAGCTAAGTTAAAAAGCTCAAAAAACAAACCACCTGATGAAGTCCCCAATATCAATAGATTGTACAACAAAAGGAAAAAATCATGGCAAAAATTAAGTAGTGCAGTGCCTAGTAAGCTAAAAACTCTCTCATCAATCTAAGCAAACAGCTCAAGACTACCAAAGCCAATCTTTTTTTTTTTAACCAAAGACAAATTTGAGGTAAAAGAGCCTACCAGGCCAAGGACAGTCAGAAAGCATTTTTCAGCTATGTCTTTACCACCTATACTGAGCCAGAAAATGTATCAAATTTACTAGCTGACAAATTTAGCTCCAGTTTTACCCCCTCTCCCCCATGCACCTCTCAGGAAGTACCCTCAAGCATAACTCCCCTAACTGTCAATAGGGAACAGGTCCTCAATGCTTTTTCCAAGGCCAAGAACACTGTATCAATGGGTCCACATAATATCCCAAGATGCCTCTTTAACAGCTTGAAACATGACCTATTAGGACTACTAGAATCACTATTTAATCTTAGCCTCCAGACAGACTTCATGCCAAGTGAATGGATGACTGCAACTGTCATCTCTGCACAAGGGCGGGCCATCTATGGACCCAGGTAGTTACAGACCCATAAATCTTACTAGTCTCATATACAAAGTAACGGAAAGACTTACCATGGAAATGATAAACAATGACATAGGAAACCTTCAGACAATGGATCCAAAAAAGTTTGGTTTTCTCAAGGGCAGGTCATGCCTACTCAACCAGGTGAACTTCTTCAAGAAGTCACCAAAGCAATGGACAAGGCCAAAGTAGTGCATACTGCCTACCTTGACCTGGCCAAAGCATTTGACACAACTCCCACAACACAGGCATTGTAGACAAACTCATGAAATTTGGTATAACCCCCTGTGTCACCTGCTGGATAGTCAGCTGTCTCAAAGATAGGATCCAAGAAGTTAGGATATGGGAGTCTACCTCTACAAAAAGGACAGTCACTAGCAGAGTTCCTCAAGGTTTGGTGCTACAGCTGCTCCTTTTTGTCATCTACTTTTCTGAAGTCAAGGCCAACATCAAGGGACACTAGCTGACCAAGTTTGAAGACGATTATAAACTAGATGCTGTCATAGAATCCCCCAAAGGGACAGATACCCTCCAAGAAAGCCTAACACAGACCAATAACTGGTACAAGAGCCACCGTCAAAAGCCCAATGCCGAGAAATCCATAATAGTATCCTTTAGGAAGACAGCTACCCATGGGAACCACCACATTGATAATACACTACTAAAAGTAGACTTAGTCAGGGATTTGAGAAAGCATATAAATGGTAACCTGGGCTTTGAACATCATATGTCTATGATAATAAGAAGATCTATGATGCACAACTTATAACCAAGGGTGTGGCATCTAGGTCTCAGAATGTCATTGATCCTCTCTGCTTAACTCACATTAGACCAGTCATTGAGTACAAAACCACCTACAGCATGCACCTGATCAGGCACATGCAGCAACCAGATCATCCACAGGAGTTCCTCACAAAAATAACACAAGGTGTAAACAACATGTCTTATGTGGACCACCTCAAAACCTTATCCCTTTATACAGCCTCCTACAGATTGCTGAGAGGTGATGTAAGCCTGGTCTACAAAGCATCCTCGGATCCCACTATGATGGACCTGTTGCACATCTGCAAAATAAATAACATCAGAATTACTCAATCAAGGGACCTTAAACATGTTTGCAATGTAAATAGGACATGTTGGCAAATCTGGTATGTGTCTGAGAGGCTACCCCCTTCTCTGAAGCAGATTTCTTCCCTAACTCAATTCAGGCAAAATTTGGACCAGTGAATGTGGAATCGTGAAGTTACCCCTGGTCTGGCACCTATGTCTCTGTTAGACAGAGATGGCCTGCAAATGCTTGACAACTCCTGTCTAAGTCAACATATACCCCTTAAAATAACTCTGGGGTATCAAAATTTGTCAGATGCATTTGGGAAGCATGGCTAGGCTTAAAAGGGCACCCTGGGATTGATAGCCTAGTAATCACCTATGAACCTATGAACTAATAACATGGTCTATTTACAGGTGGTCATTTCACTTATATTACCAGTGCCTTTGATACTATTAGCCCCATTGTATTACATTGGTTCTCTAGCTATCTACATAACCAAACCTCTCAGGTAAGCAGTAATTCAAACATACCAATTACGAGAAATCTCACATCAGTTGTCTCTCATGGTTCCATTCTTGAGCCAGTTCTCTTTTTTTCTCTTCACAAATGACTTAAGATCTCCCCTCCCTCAATGCAACGATAAACGCAGATGACTTGTTCGCCATCAGAACAGGTAGCTTACATCCTTCTAAGTTGGGAACTGCTGATTGAGGGCTCAGTGTCTGTTATTCTAAAAGTGTATTAATTCTGGTTTAAGCACTTGGGCTTCAGGCCAGTTATTTTACATTAAAAGGGTTCATGGTCTGCACTCTTGTGGGAGGAGAGGCTGGACTCTGCCCTTCTGAGTTGGGAATTTCTGGTTAAAGGCTTATAGTGCCTGCATATTTGAACTGCTTTTTACTGAAATTGGTACACCTTGTTTGCTGTAGCATAGACTAGATCCAGGCCTGCTGAATCTAGGTTTGTTTGTATAACTTGAGCACTAATCCGGCCATTCTTTAAAGTATTCAATTGTATTTATTACTGCTTGGTAGTAAATTGATTAAAGTGTAGCTATCATTCTAAGTCTTTTGGATTAAGCACTTGGGCTTCAGACCAGTTGTTTTACATTAGGAAGGTTTGTGGCCTGCACTGTGGTGGCAGGACAGATAGCTTACATCCTTCTAAGTTGTGAACTGCTGATTGAGGGCTCAGTGCCTGTTATTCTAAAAGTGTATTAGTTCTGGTTTAAGCACTTGGGCTTCAGGCCAGTTATTTTACATTAAGAAGGTTTGTGGTCGGCACTCTTGTGGGAGGAGAGGCTGGACTTTGCCCTTCTGAGCTGGGAATTTCTGGTTAAAGGCTTATAGTGCCTGCATATTTGAACTGTTTCTTACTGAAATTGGTACACCTTGTTTGCTGTAGCATAGACTAGATCCAGGCCTGCTGAATCTAGCTTTATTTGTATGCTGCTTGTTTGTTTGCTTGTTATTTCCCTGAAACGCTAATTCCACCTAAAATGTGGCTTTTCAGCGCTTCTGTGGATCCCTAGTGATATCTGCATTGCTTACTGTACTTATTTCCTTGTTTCACTTGAAAGAAAGTTACTGTTTGTCATTTTTGCATTTAAGTTACCTGAAACACATTGCATTTAAGTTACCTGGCACTTGCTCACTAAAGCAATTATATAAGCCAGCACTAAAATATTAAAAGTACTACACCCTCACAAACTCCCCCTGAGTACCTTGTTCCCCATTGGCCCTTTTTTTTTCAATTTTATAAAGGAATTCCCAATACTATTCTAGCATGTCCAAAGGTCAGTTGTCAATCTCCTCTCCGGTCCAGCTGGTGAATCTTGGAATCTTGAGGCAATGTTACAACTGCCTCATGTACACAGACAACCCTTTCCTCCTCCCAACAAATTCCAACACATGTGAGAGATGCAACCATATAGCCATACTGGAGGCTAAGCTCTCTCAACTTAGTACTGGCGAAACCAGTCAGGAGGAGAAGGAAACCACACTCACTACAATTCCAATCTCACATAGACCTACCACGACAGCAAATCAAACACATAAACACACAAAAACAT
Source organism: Protopterus annectens (assembly GCF_019279795.1). Lineage (NCBI taxonomy): Eukaryota > Metazoa > Chordata > Ceratodontiformes > Protopteridae > Protopterus > Protopterus annectens. The sequence goes on from NC_056735.1 coordinate 1,415,120,227, forward strand.
ACTCAGAGGCTCTAAATAAAAATATGCCTAAGCAGCAGAGTCCTCCAAAGCAGACACCCAAGCAACCGCTACCCCAAAACAAAACTCGTGCAACCCACAGCTCACAAAGCCAGTGTGCCGAACAGTCACAGCCCTTAAGGCTAAACAACACACCTGATACACTTGTAATAGGTGACTCTATCGTCAGGCACACTGACGTCCCGCTCACCAGACTGAACAAGGAGAAGGCCACAGTGAGCTGCCTGTCGGGCGCTAGGATCTGCCACATAACACAAGCACTCAGGTCACTCCAAGGCAAGTACAAATATGACTCAGTCATTGTCCATGCTGGTGTGAATGACCTGAGATGTACCTCCCTGGACTACATGAAAAGAGACATAGAGGAGCTCTCTGAGCATGTAGCCCAGGCCGGTATGACCCTGACCTTGAGTAGCATCTTACCCTCACCAAGAATGATGTCACAATATGAAGACAAAATGATCAATTTCAACAATTGGCTTAAGTATTGGTGTCATTCAAAGGGGATCCAATGCCTGTCAGCCTGGGATGACATGCTCGACAAGCCACGATGCTTCGCTAGGGACGGCTTGCACCTGTCACCCCTGGGCTTTTGGATATTGGCAAAGGCTCTTGCTACCCCCATAGTGCCTTTTTAGGCAAGGCTCAAAAGACAAACCCACCTCCATAGGTATCACAAGGGATAAGAAACTAAGAGTAATGCTACTCAACGCCAGAAGTCTAAACCTCAAGATGCACTTTTCGAAACTCTCCTTAGCATGGAGAACATTGATATCTGTGCAGTAACAGAAACCTGGTTCAAGGCTCCCGAGAGCACTCCAGCACTACCAGGTTATACCTCATACCATGCTTTTCGGCCCCAAAACTTGGACCGTACTACAAAAGGAGGGTTAGTATCAATATTCGTCAAAGATACCCACACCTCCAGGTTGGTGGCACAGCAAGAAGCATCAGAGACTATCCAGGTGCAACTAACAGTGGGTAAAACTGCCTTCCAGTTTATAGCCTGCTACAGACCACCCTCCCAAAACCAGGAACCCCACTCGGCCTTCCTGAGAACACTGGAAAATATGAAGGTCTCTCCAAACACCATTATATTGGGCGACTTCAATTACCCAAACATAGACTGGGAGCATTACTCTAGCTCCAACACCCTAGCCCAAAGGTTCCTAGAATTTATAAACTCAAATGCTATGGAACAACTTGTTACCACTCCCACAAGAGGGGAAAACATACTGGACCTGATCATCACCAACATGGGGACTCTATGCTCCAGACCAGAAGTGTATCCCTCACTGGTAAGATCAGACCATAAACTAATCTCACTGGATATTCACATCCCGACTCCACCCCTGCCCTGAAAACCACAGTGAAAAACTTCTCTAAAGCAAATTTCACACTCCTCAAAACTGAGGTGGAATCCTTCAAAGCCCCCGGTCCTGTGAAAAATATGGCCCAGACCGCAGAATCCTTTATAAACGCATTCTATGAACACCTTCAGGAATGCATGGATCATGCAATCCCAAATAAAACCAAGACCCAATCCTCCAAAGGCAGATGTCCTGTCTGGTGGACCCCAGCCATAAACAAACTATACAATAGAAGGAGGAAGCTACTACATGATAGAGCAAAATCCCAAAAAGGGAAGGCATCTCTGATCAGTATTAGCAAAAACTACGGGCACTCATAAAATCGTCTAAGGCCAGCTTCGAGAGAAAAATTGCACAGGACACTAAGGATAATCACAAGGCTTTCTTTAGTTATGTTAGGAACCTGGGTGGGAATTCCCAGATATGCTCAGAATTAGTCCAAAATGACAAAAATACACGAACCCACAGACATTGCCAACATCCTAGCTGACAGGTTCAGCACAAACTTCTCCCCTCCCACCAAAGGGCAAATATTTATCCCAGCAGAGTGCTGCCCCCCTGACATCTCAGATGCTCAGGTAAGAGCTGCCCTCTCCAAAGCAAAAAACACAGCATCTATGGGACCAGACGGTGTCCCGGGCTACGTCCTACATGAACTCCAAGAAGAGCTAAACCCAAACATAAAACTACTGTTCAATCTCAGCCTTACTACAGGATATGTACCCAAAGAGTGGTGTACAGCAACAGTGTCCCTCTCCACAAAGGTGGTGCCTCAACAGATCCTGGAAACTATCGCCCCATAAGCCTGACTAGCTTGGTCTGCAAAGCTATGGAAAGGATCATCATGGACCTCATAAATAAAGATATTGGGGACCTACAAATACTGGATCCTACCCAGTTCGGCTTTGTTAAGGGCAGATCCTGCCTCTTAAACCTGGTTGATTTCTTTGAAACAGTCACCAAGGCCATTGACGAGGGGAAGGTGGTCCACACAGCCTACCTGGACCTCGCAAAAGCCTTCGATACAATACCCCACTCGGGCATTATAGATAAGCTCACCAGCTTAAATATAAACCCCTATGCCACTAGATGGGTTGCAAACTGGCTCAAGGACAGAACCCACATGGTTAGAATTGCTGGAGCAATGTCAGACTCCAAACCAGTTACAAGTGGCGTTCCCCAAGGCTCAGTCCTGGGACCTCTCTTGTTCGGTATATATTTCTCGGAGGTACAGGCCAACACGGAAGGACTGTGGCTGACTAAGTTCGCAGATGACTGCAAACTGGGTGCCATAATCGACTCTCCAGCTGACACAAGCATCCTCCAAAAGGGCCTCATAGAAACAGACAACTGGTGCCAGAGCCATGGCCTCAAGCTAAACGCTAAAAAGTGTATAGTCATCCCCTTTGGCAAAAACAAAGTGCCCACAAATTACCACATAGGTGGTAATCCATTAAGTACAGAAGAAGTAATTAGGGACCTGGGGACCCAAGTTGATAGCAATCTCTCATTTGACAACCATGTGGCCAAAGTGGTTAGAAAAACATTTTATATAGCCCACTTAATCATGAAGGGATTCACATCTAGATCAGGGGAGGTCATCGTGCCTCTTTACTCATCCCTCATCAGGCCCATAATTGAGTACAATGCCCCTTTTGGGATGTACCTTACCAGACACCTGCAGCAACTGGAAAGACCCCAAAAGTACCTCACCAAGAGGATCATAGGGCTCAAACAGGTGCCATATGCTGCCCGGTTAAAGAAACTCCAGCTCTACTCAGTGGCATACCGCCTGCTCAGAGGCGATCTGTGCCTGACGTATAAAGCCATGTCCAACCCGGAATTAATGGACATGCTGCACCTCAGAAAATCCAAATCCCATCAAGCTACGCGCTCAAGAGACTTGAACCTCAGCACTGAAATAAATAGGACATGCTGGAGGGACAGATTCATAACCCAGAGGCTCCCTTCACTCTGGAATAAAATCCCGGTCCAGGTTAGGCAGAGTCCCCCATTGACTCTCTTCAAGAGGAATCTTGATGAGTGGATGGGAGATCCTAGGTTTACCCCGTGTATCAGTTCTGTGTCACTGTTAGACAGAGGCACAGTATACTAACCTCGAAAAAGGGCATAGCAAAATTAATTTAAAATGGGTGGCGAAAGCCAAACACACTCTGGCTAGGCTTATAAATGCCCTAGGGCAGATAGCCTAGTATGAACCTATGAACCTATAAGCTCTGATAAATATGCCACTTCCATGTAAACTAAGCTACAAGCAATTTTACTACCCTATGGTACTAGATATCCAAAAATCAGTAATAATGAAAAACAAAACCAAACACAAAAAAATAACCTTTAAAAATCACTATAACTGACCCAGATGGTAATCTTGTCTCACAAGTATCAGAGCATAGATACCTTAGCTGAAACCTAGAATACTGAGCTTATACCTAATAAAGTTGTCACACAGTTGAAACCATGCTATAATATAACAAATCTGTTATCCCCAGAATCAATACTTAGAAGGTCAGCTTCTCAATGGATATGGCACACCAAGGCTGGGTGGTTCTCTGAGTGAGTGAGACTACCTCAAGAATAACAAATTCTATCTATGATTGGGGTTTAGTTAAAACCCAGTATCTCAGGTTAGCTATTAAAACAGCAGAGCTGAAGAAGTCTATTGATGAATGAGCTTATCCTTAAATGAAGCTCTAATTACAGAAAACAAAGTGTGAGACTCTTTGTTCATTGCAGGATTACTGGGAACACCTCAAATTAACTTAACAATGATAGTTATTGCTTTAAAACAGGAAACAAGAGTTTAACCTCCAACAGCTGTTATTACAGCTAAGGCTTGAGACAGACCAGAAACAACAGAGGGGCAGCCTCCAGATGGATTAAAGACCACGGCCATTATAATGGAGCGTGAGCATAAGATCTTACCACTATTACGAAAAAAATAGTGGTTCATAGGTTGGTACTAGGCTATCGGCCCTAGGGCCTATACAAGCCTAGCCATAACAATTCCCTGGCTATTTCTTCCCACAGTATTTACTTCCCTGGACCCCTGTCTAGCAGGGTGACTGATGTGATCCCCGGGGTGAATTTCCTATCTCCCATCCAATCATCAAGGTTCCTTTTGAAGAGGGCCAAAAAGGTGCTCTGCTTGACATGTATGGGCAGTCTATTCCAGAGTCTGGGGAGTCTCTGGGTCAGGAACCTATCCCTCCAGCATGTTTTGTTCATAGTGATGACAAGGTTTAGATCCCTGGAGCGTGTGTCTCTGAGGGATTGGGATTTCTTTAAGTGTAGCATATCCAACAGCTCTGGGTTTGACATGGCCTTGTATGTTAAGCAGAGATCGCCTCTGAGTAGACGATATGCGACAGAGTATAGCTGGATTTTTTTTGACAGTCAGCATAGGGCATCTGCTTTAGGCCTGTTATTCTTTTAGTGACATATTTCTGTGGCCTTTCCAGTTGTTGCAGATGTCTTGAGAGATACATACCAAACGGGGCATTGTATTCTATAATGGGTCTAATGAGGGATGAGTACAGTGGGACAATGACCTCCTTTTTTCTGGATGAAAAGCCCTTAGTGATGAGATGTGCCACATAGAAGGATTTCCTGACTGTTGTGGTGATGTGGTTATCGAAGGTAAGACCACTATCCACCTGTGTCTCTAAATCTCTTATCACACTTTCGGTGTTTAGTGTACTGCCACCTATGTGGTAATTCACGGCTACATGTTTTTTCCCAAAGGGGATAATTATACATTTCTTGGCATTGAGCTTGAGCCCGTGGCTCTGGCACCAAGCATCTGTTTCTGTAAGGCCCTTTTGTAGAATATCCACATCATTTGGGGATACAATAATGGCTCCCAGTTTGCAGTCATCTGCGAACTTTGTTAGCCAGAGTCCCTTAGTGTTGTCCTGTACTTCAGAGAAGTAGATGCCAAACACGAGCAGTCCCAGGACTGAACCCTGAGGTACTCCACTTGTCACTTGTCTGGAGCTGGATTTGGAGTCGGCTACTTTTACAGTGTGGGTTCTGTCAGTAAGCCAGTTGGCAACCCATCGAGTGATGTAGGGATTAATGCCCAGTTTAGTAAGTTTATCTATGATTCCAGAGTGGGGGATGGTGTTGAAGGCCTTGACGAGGTCTAGATAGGCTGTGTGGACAACCTTACCCTTGTCCACGGCTCTGGAGACTGATTCGAAGAAGTCAATCATGTTCAGGAGACAAGATCGGCCCTTCACGAACCCAAACTGGGTGGGGTCCAGTGTTTGAAGGATGCCAATGTCTTTGTTTATAAATTCCATGATAATATGTTCCATGGCCTTGCAGATAGGCTCATCAGACTGATAGGGTGGTAGTTCCTGGAATCCAAGGTGGATCCACCCTTGTGGAGTGGGATAACTGTAGCTATGTGCCACTCAGTGGGCACAAAGCCTGACGTAAGGCTAGGATTAAACATGACACTTAGGTGAGGTGCCAGTTCATTTTGTAGTTCATTTAGTACACAGCCTGGGATGTTGTCTGGTCCCATGGATGCTGTATTCTTAGCTTTGGAGAGCGCACTTTTTACCTGTGTGGCCAATATTACCAGAATTTGGCAATCTTTAGGTATTGAGATGGGCCCTTTAGGGGGTGAGAGGGGAGTGAAGTTTGCACTGAATCGATCTGCAAGGATATTGACAATATCCTTGGGATCAGTATATTTAATGCCGTTCTGTTGTAGCTCAGAGCAGATCTGAGCATTGCCATTTAGATTCTTGACATAGCTATAGAATGCCTTGTGATTGTCTTTGGAATCTTTGGCAATTTTATTTTTGTAACTAGCTTTGGAGGATTTTATGAGGGATCTCAGCTTCTTACTGAGGCTGGTAAGGGAGTTTTTTGCATCCTGGGATTTTCCTCTTTTCTGCAACAGTTTCTTCCTTTTGTTGTAAAGTTTGTTTATGGCAAGGGACCACCAGATTGGCTTCCTTTTATTGGAGGAGAGCGTCTTGCTTCTATTGGGGATGGCACGATTCATGCACTAGTGGATGAGCTTGTACAGTGCCTTAGTGTAGGATTCAGCAGTCGAACTTTCAGTTCCCGTCTGCATGGGTGTCATGGAGTTTGTCACTTATGACTTGAGTAGCATGACGTTGGCTTTGGAGAAGTTTTTTTACGGAGGTTTCCTTACTGGGGGGGGTTCCTTAAGTCTAAAAGCTGGAACTACAGTTCAACTAGATTACTTTAAGCTCCAGTGGCCATTCTCATGGCTGACCACAACAGTATCTGTACAGCAAATCAGATAGAGACTGTATCAAACTCCAAGAGCTGTGAGCAAGCTTTCTGTGTTGATGGTATCTCTGTTATCAATGAAACAGTTAACACAGCAGACTATCAGTTGTCAGCAAAGAATGAAGTATTTTGTACTGTACAAATTAATGGGAAACCTGTACAGCTTAAAGCAGACACTGGATATAAGTGCAATGTTATGTCAGCACAAATGCTTGCTAGAGTAAAAGCTGGTGAGAAACTTGATTCAGCAGTGTGCAAAACTAGTTGCTTATGGTGCTGAAGAGATTCAGACTGATGGCACAGTAGTTCTTTCATGCCATTCTGCTGGAAACAGCAATGACTTGCAGTTTTACATAGTCAAAAGACACGTGCAGTCACTGTTAGGCCTCAAAGACAGTCTGAGAATGGGACTGATTTCATTTAATGAAAAGGTCCACCATATAAGTATGAGCAACTATGATAATCTTAAACAGCATATTTTTAGTGAATATGCTGATATTAAAAAGATGAGCTTGGTAAACTTCCAGTCACATATTCCATGAAGTTAAACCATGCAGTAAGTTCACTTGCAGAGTAAAACCAGTCTAACCATGCAGTAAGACCAGTTGCAGAGTAAAACAAAAGCAGAACTGGTGCATTTAGGTGTCCTTGCTCCAGTATTAGAACTGACTGAATGGGTATCCTCCATGGTCAAAGTTCATAAGAAAAGCTCAGACAATATTTGAATATGTATTGATCCAAGAGACTTAAATCACTTAAGTGTCCCCATTATCCGATGTGTACAATAGAAAAGGTAGTCGCTCTTATGCCAAATTCCACTGGTTTGTCAGTCTTAGGTGCAAAAAGCTCCGGCAAATTTCATTGTATAACAAATCTTCATTATTAACTACATTCAGTACACCATTTGGTAGATGCAGATTTTTGAGAATGCCATCTGGAATTAATTCTGCCCATGAAGTCTTTCAATGTGCGACGGAACAAATCTTTTCTGGTTATCCATGTGCTATTATAGTAAACGACATTGTTGGACGCAATGATGAAGAAGAACATGATAGAAATCTCAGGAAAGTTCTAGACTGTGCACATGAAATAATTCTTAAATTGAATCCTCAGAAATGTAAATTCAAGCTGAAAGAAGTTACTTATGTCGGTCATTTGTTTAACAGTTCCGACTTACAACCAGATCCGTCTAAGCAAGCAGCAATTCTTGAAATGCTAGTTCCAGAGAATGTCACATCTTTACAATGTTTTCTAGGTATGATCAACTATTTAGGAAAGTTCATCCTAGATTTGAGTGAGCTTTCTGCCTCATTACATGAGTTAACATGCAAAAATATATATTGGTCCTGGTTGGAACAACACAAAAGAGCATTTGATATTCTGAAGTCCACCCACATTGAGATATTATAATGTTCACACACCTGTAACTCTTTCTTGTGATGCTTCAAAGTACAGCCTTAGTGCAGCATGTCTTCAAGAAGGGATACATGTAGCCTATGCATCAAGAACTTTAACTCAAACAGAGATGCATTATTCACTAATAGAAAAAGAACTTTTGGAGTCGTGTTCACATGTTCAAAGTTCAATGATAATATTTATGACAGAAGTATCCAAATAGAGACTGATCACCAACCACTAGTGATAATCTTGAAAAAGCCAATGCATACCACTCCAGCACACTTGCAGTGCATTATGTTAAAATTGCAAAAGTGCAATTTCAATATTCTTTACAAAAAGGCAAATACTTGTACCTTGCTGATGCTTTGTCATGAACACCGACTAACGACAGAGCAGCATAAAAATGAAACAGCAGACTTTGAAGTGATGGAAGTCAGTAATTTTTTGCCATCACATCTTGATGAACTAAGAAATCACAGAGCTTCAGCCCTGACTACCCAGAAGCTGAAAAATGTTATCAGTCAAGGATGGCCAACACTACAAACCAGTTTACAACTAGACATTTGGCAGTATTTTCCTTACAGAGACAAGCTCGTGATTGAAGATGGAATCATCATGAAAGGTCTAAAAGTGGTAATTCCTAAAGCATTACAACAAGAATATATCAAAATTATGCACTGTGGTCACCCAGGTACTAATTCAATGAAAAGAAGGGCAAGAGGCATTGTATTTTGGCCTTCTATGTCCAAAGATATAGAGAAGGAAACTCTAGCATGTTCAATTTGCAACAGCACAAAACTGCATTAACAAAAAGAACCACTGCATGTACACCGGATTCCTGAATTACCATGGTCGATGGTTGCTACAGATATTTTTGAATGCAATGGTCAACATTACTTAGTGTTAGTAGACTCCTACTCAAATTGGTTTGAAATTGACCTACTTCCTAAGTTGATGTCCAGCACTCTCATTACAAAATTGAAAAGACATTTTTCTGTCCATGGTAGTGCACACAAAGTCATTTCTGACAATGGTGCACAGTTTACAAATCAGCAGTTCAAGAAATTTGCTGAGTCTTGGGACTTTGTCCATATTACTAGTAGCCCTGAGTATCCGCAGTCCAACAGGTTAGCTGAACATGCAATTAAGAGTGCAAAACATTTGTTGGAGAAATCCAAGAGAGATGGTACCGATGTTTTCCTTAACTTACTCAATCTCAGAAACATTCCTCAAGACAACTTGCTTGGTTCACCTGCTCAGAGATTAATGTCCAGACAGACTAGAACAACTTTGGAATCGAAGACCTGTGTTACCTCTCTCTGAACCAATGACCCAGCAGATTTCCTGTGCCAATGACTCTAATTTGCAGAGTGCCTTTACACCTATTCAATTGCAGAAGGACAGTGTGCTTTCTTCAAATAATTTTGATATAATCCCTGATGTTCCAGTTGTGAGAGAATCCCCAGATACTGTCCCTGTTGCTAAACCCAGACAGAATTTCTATGTTACCACATCAGGTAAATTTTCAGACCAAATCCTAAATACACAGCAACTTGGACTTGAACTCAATTTTGTTTATTAAGATGTTGATATATTGTTTAGCTCTCAAAATGTCTTTGTTCTCCTATTTGCATTTTAAACAAAATTAGAGGGAGATCAGTGGTATATTGTACCTAGTCAGCCATTGTAGTCAGACAGCACGTGCATATAAGTTACTGAACACGTGCGAGATCAGTGCCATTTTGTATAGTCATTCAGAGTGAGTGTAAGCTTGAATGGAGATGTACATGTGGGTGTGTTAGAAGTAATGAGTGAGTCAGTATACATACAAAGTTCAAAGTATATGTTCCAGTTACAGCTTCTGATGTGCTTATGTACAGTAAATTACTTGAACCCATCCCGTGCCTCAGAGTTTCATTTGAATGCACGAGACACATGACAGCAACTATAAAACAGAACTATCAGACTCCTAGTAGAGTCGGAATAAGTTCCTTTGAATTTTACAAAAGATAAAAAGGATGTAATTTCTAACACAACGTTGTGTGGAAGGAGGTATTCATGATAAAACCCTGGGAGCCTAAACAGACTTTCTTTAGGTATAAGGTAGGGAAACTTACATTGCATATGATGATAATTCATTTATCAGACATATTTTGGGATGATGAACTTCACAGTACCAGGCAAAAAAGCTGTGAGCATATGGCAAACATCTGCTGACTCTAGAGATCTGCAATCTGTGATACAGAAAGAACAGTGAATAAAGTGTATGAACCTGGCCAAGCAAGTATGGGAGTGCACAGCCATCAGCTTAGTTCTGTGTTACTGCTAGGTCCTACACAGACCACTTCTGTGCCAGTCATTGGTACTTTCAGTGTACACTTCAACCCCATCATTGGCTTTTACTGTCATCAAGGTATTGTCCAATGGATAGTCACTCTCTTTTTCTCTTCCTTTGTCTCTGTCTATATTGATCCATCTGTCTGTCTCTCTGTCTCTGTCTTTATTTATCCCTTACTCTATATGACGCTGACTCAGATGTGTGAATGACACCTGTGCTAGCAACAGACAAGGAAACTGAATTCTTCACCCCTGTTTAGTCTCTTCCTATGGACCCCTTCCTTGAAGAAGCTTTCAGGCAATTAACTTTTGAACTAGAATTGCCTACTGCTTCCTTTGCATACTTGCAGAAGCACCTAAATATATATTTATGAAGAAAGAGGAGAAGGATTACTGGATTATCCCCACCCTAGAATCTGTTATTAGGATGCTGTTTTCACTGTAAAAAAAGCACCAAGTATCAGGCTTTCAGAACCCAAGAAGGCTAATTATTTGTGGATTATATCTATGAATGATCTATAACTCTCATCCAGCATCCCAAGACTGTGTCTTATTTACTATTTTCTTTCTACCATGGATATCACAAGCCTTACAACTTGGCCACTCCTTCAATGGACAGAGTCCAGTGCTATAGGTGGATTCCTCTGCCACATTAGTACACTGGCCCATTAATTAGTTGAAGAAAAAATATGAGACCAAACAACATGGCTAAAAAACAGATAAAACTTTAATGGGTAAGTGCTTTCTCACCCTTCAGCGCTTCATCTAACCATAAAACAATATAGCACATCACCAAATATATAGCAAAATCAGTTATTCAATAAAACATAGCACATGATTTCAAAACGAGTTTAAAAGGCACAGCTTCATTTAGACCAAACTTTTTATCAGCTTGTAGAGTAATTATCCATCTTCACTCAGCAATTTCAGTTCTATTTACAAGATCACCCCCTCTCAAATCCTTTGAAATCAGCTGTAAAACTAAAAAAACTGAACATGTATTAGCATCAAAAGCAGCAAAGTACTTTGCTAAAGCATTAGAGGTATCAGACTTCCATATATCATTTTTTAAGCTAAGAGGGAGCTCTTGCCAGGGTTTGGGGGCTATAAGAGAAAACCTATGGTTGGTACAGTGGAGCTTTGTCCTAGGCATTTATAGCACTGATTTTCATTTGGACTGACTTCTGAAATTACATTAGGGGTGACAGAAATGAGTTTAGCAGACAGTGGTGTGACAGTGTCTTGATAAAGTATTTTAAATATTAGGAAGCCCAATAAGAGATCATCTCTTTGTTTTATAGTTAACCAGTTAGCCTTTCTGATCCAGAGGCAGCAAAATTCCTACTTGGGGAAGCTGGCTAAAAAGCAACACATTTTGACAGAAAGTAATTGAAGAGTAGTCCTTTTTAGATGCAGTGGCTGTAAACAGTAATCCATAGTCTAACTGTGCAGATGATATTTCTCTGTTGATGGCAGCTCTAGCTGGAGGTAAGATTAATTGGATCTTCCATGCCCAGAATGATACATTGTTTATTTTTGTTCAAGTTTTATGCAGTGGGATATGACCCCCTATGCTTCTCTCCATTGTGGAGAGTCTGCCACAAATCCCCAGCTGTAACTGTACGACCTCCACGCTTGCACTAACTTAGACACAAATGTCTTCTCCTTTCCTCCAAATCAGTGCGACCTCAGAGATAGTATATTTAGGGTCTATAGTATATTATCGACCACTTAGCTTGTCGAATGCCAAAACGGCGACAGCTAAGGGTCAAAAACTTACAATCTCAAATGGCTAGTTAAGCGAATTCTTTCATCGGGAAATAATTCACTTGACCATGCCAAACTAACATAAATTTCCAAGTTGTAACAAAGTGGGTGGCTGTGCCCCCCACACACCCCTAACTAAATATACCAACTCTGAGATCGCTCTACATTGGGTAAAGGACAAATTCCCGATAAAGTCCAAGCAAATTCTTTCCCGATGAAAGAATTCGCTTAACCGGCCGTTCGAGTTTGTAAGTTTTCAACCCTTAGCTGTTGATGTTTCGGCATTCAACAAGCTAAGCGGTCAATGATATAATATAGACCCTATATTTAGAGGTCAGGGGTGTGGGTGTACATCCCCAGCATTGTGGTAAATAATATTTACTGAAATTGTAATTAAACGAGAATCCCACATTGTTCTACTGGCTTGTAATGTGATCTCTGGAAGACTGGATACAGGATATGTAGCTGACGAAGGCCTGAACTTGTAAAGATTCCAACAGCCCCTTTTTCTGCAGTGCTGAGCTGCTTCGGTACTTCATCAGTCAGTCAACACCATCACATCATGTCATCACTCACCTCATGATGTCATCACTCACCCCATGAATATTTAATAAATAATGCATAACACATTGTACTTAATACTTTATCCCATGAAACATATGTGAGAGACACAAAGAAGTCCAGTAATTGTGTATCCAAGGTATGAAGATATAACGTTATAAAGCAGAGCCTGGAGGATGCTATAGGAATTCTGCACTTGTACTGCAGTGTAAAACTCAAATGATGCGGGAGGGAGGAGCTGATTTAGTAGTTTTGTTCTGAGGGAATATAAACATGTTTCTGAAATGCAGTAGCCAGTTATTTTTTTGGAAATCTTACACTCTACATGTTGTTTGCTGACTTATTTTAGTTAATGCATATCTTAGTGAGCAGCTCTGTGCATAAATGCTGGTTTGTGACAGGAAGCCCTGCATAACATCTGCAGGTTTTCTTTCACATTTGTTAGGATGCTTAAGCAAAAAGTTATGCTGTTACAAGTATTCATATATTGGTAGACTTAGGCAATGTTAACGTTATGTGGCAGAGCTGAATTTTATCCAGCAATCAAAATTACCTCTTTTTTAAAGTGAATTCTCTAACTATGCATACTGCTGATAAAATGTCATAACCCAAGCAGAATAAGTAAGTAGAGTAGATCCTGGCAGCCAGAATTACAAATTAACAAATAGCATGTAATAGTTAACATAGCATTTTATGATTATACTCTTACTTACAGAACTGAAAGATTTAATAAGTATACAGTTTCTTATAATATAGGAAAGTATAGTAATACAAGAATAGTCTTGACAGCAATAGGTTATATTTAAGCGCAGTTCAGTAATCACATGATTTCTTGCAGTACAGGAAAGAACAATACAAGGACAGACAATACATTTAAATAATAGTTTGTACTGAAACATAATTTCACAACATTAAGGATGTCTCGTACTTTCTTTTGTGTACCTAGGTATTTTCCCTCTTCTGTCCCTGTGAGTCACTTTGTCCAGCATAAAAGGTCAAAGTTTTCTTACATGGTCATTAGTGAAGTATGACCTAAAATGTTTTTTCTGTAGGAAGTGAATTACTGATAAAAAATATTTCCTTGATGATTACAAAGTTACTCTCAAAAAAGCAGAGGGGGAATTCAAAAAAATGCTTGACATAGACGATTCCATGTAAGAAAAACATTATCTTTTAGCATGTAGTTTATCTTGTGTTTGATCACATGAGATGAGAACGTATGTTTCAATCAATTAGAATCCAGGCAAACTGAGTTGCAGATTGTTTGTGATTAAAACAGTTTGTTATGCATCAATTGTAGGTAAAAACTGTCAGATCAGATAAATTAAGATAACTTTTACAGTGGAAATGAAGGTAGTAAAATAATCATTATAGGATGCTATGAAAATGAAAACTGTATTGCGTTGTATGGCACTTTCAGAACTTAAAACTAGGAAAATAAATGACGCACTTTGTAGTTTCCTGTGCCAGATATATACCATACATGGATTCTGATGTGAGTGCAATATTTTTCAAGGTGCTGGTGTTGTGTGTGTGTGTGTGTGTGTGTGTGTGTGTGTGTGTGTGTGTGTGTATGTGCGTGTGCGCATGTGTGCATGTGTGTGCATGTGCGTGTGTGCATGTGTATGTGTGTGTGTGTGTGTGTGTGTGTGTGTGTGTGTGTGTGTGTGTGTGTGTGTGTGTGTGTGTGTGTGTGTGTTTGTGTATGTGCATAATTGAAGGAGATGGTGTGTGTGTGTGTGTGTGTGTGTGTGTGTGTGTGTGTATGTACATGGTGTGTGTGTGTGTCTATGTGTGTGTGTGGGTGTGTCTGTGTGTGAGTTTGTGTATGTGCATGGTGTGTGTGTGTGTGTGTGTGTGTGTGTGTGTGTGTGTGTGTGTGTGTGTGTGTGTGTGTGTGTGTGTGTGTGTGTGTATACGTGCACATGCCTGTGTGTGTACATAACTGTGGATGTTCAGTATGCTTAGCATGTTCTTGTCTAGGTTCTGTAGCTGAGAATGCAGGCACTATGCTGTGTTTGTTACACTTGTGATGGCGGGCTACCTGTACTGCTCAGCCAGCAGCCGCTATTCCCAGCTGTGTTTTCAGTTAAGGAAACGTATCATGAGAATGCCCCTATGATGGCAGACTCCTGCAAACAATTATCTCAACAGTAAGGTATGTAGCACATTGCATAGTAGTTGCTAACTGCTTTTGGTTACTTGAATAAAATTAATTATAATATGCAAATGTATATTTCCACAGATCAGCATGCGCATGCAGCTAGCCATTTGTCAGGCTCTGCCAGTAAGTCAGAGAATACATACTGAACTCCATTGCTGGTTCTGGTGCATCTGGGGCTGTGACTGAGAGTGGTAAGCCACTGTGGTGGCTGGTGACTTCAAATCAGAGGGGGGCTGCAGGAGACAGCTGAATAGGTGGGGTCAATGGGAAGGGGTGCAGCCAACTAGAAAGGGGAGGAGCTATGCTCAAAACCACAAAAACTAACTTTAATTAAATACACTGCCCTGGGTGCCAAACCGTCATTATGAGAGTCCAATCAAGACAAAATGGAGTGTAGAAGAAAAAAAAATATTTCAATGCATTAGCTGCATGACAGCTTACTTAATATCTAGATGGAAACAAAATGGTTGTGAAGCATGAAAAAATAAATTACTTTTTAAATACATTACTGGAATGCATAGCCGGCCTTAGGCATAGGCCAACTAGGCAGCCGCCTAGGGTGCTGCTGTGTTAGGGGTGCTTTTCCAGTATTTATTTGGTGTAGGTAGACCAGGATGGGGGTGCCGTGTAGTGTGGTGGGGGGCACCATGGAGCCCTTTTGCCTAGAGCACCAATTGACCTAAGGCCGCTCCTGCTGGAATGCCAGTCAAAATCAAGTATAAGAAAAACAAGCAGCACTCAACTCAAACCACTTCTCCTTGCACTGCATTTCTAATTATAATTTATATTCAGCTTCATTAAAGTACCAAGTAACATGCTGAAAGTAGAAATATCTGTGATACCCCCACTTGTAAAATGTTTCTCATCCAAAAAAGACCTGCTGCCTGACAACTATCTACTTGTTTCATGGGGAAAACATGATCAAAGTAAAAAAATGAAAAGCAAACAAGAAACAAGCTCAAGATACATTGCTTAAAGGATTACAGTACAGGTAATGGACCACACATGATAGATTGGCATTCTATTTAGTTTACGTGTAAAGCCTGCAGTGATGACTGGAAGTCTCCAACAAGTGTAATAAGCTTCTTAAAATAACGTAATCCTGTCATTTATTACAAATACTGTCATATGCATTTCAATACCCAAGGCTTATATATTATCTAGTTAAGTATTCTCTGCATGGCAACAACAGAAAGGCTTTCAGTGTTGGCAATTCGTTAACAGTATATTTATTAAAGCTTACTTGCATCTTACGATCTCAGACAAGCTTACCTGATGGTAATTAAAGCATTGCTGCTTAAACACAGAGCAACATGCACTTTCTGGGTTATAAGCATAAATCAACAGTACAAAAATATGACAGAAACCAGACCATTCTGCAAAATCAAGGACAGATGAAAAGCCACTGTAGTACTTCTGTCTACCTTGGATGGGGAGATACTCTGAACATTTACACTGCTTAACTGCTCCTTGCCTTGCTTGGACACATCCAGAGTCACTACATGGGGGAGTGGGGTGCAACAGGTATGTCACAATTTGAAATGTCTCTGGCTGACTGTGATGGCCCTGACACATTTGTCATACCTCTCAACCTCAGAGCAAGAAATCTGGACAAAGCCTTACATAGAAGTGGGACAAAGGCCCAAAAATAAGGACAATTTTTTAAATATTGCTCTTATAAACTTAGAAAGATAATAGAATAGTAGGTCTTGCAGTAGTATGAATTTTCTGAAGGGTATGAAATCTGAAACTCAAATGTCTGTCATTATTTTCTAACTTCAGTCTTTAATGATTTGCCACTAATTTGCCAAAAAAAACACAATTTTATGAAAAATGGACCAAAAATGTGATGCAAAAATATAAAATAGCCACACAATACAGCTGGGAGCCTGTCAAAGAAGGGACACTTTTTAATAGTAGTACTGCTAACTTGAGCAGCTGACAAAATAAAAGAATCTACATGCATTTCTGATATAAAAGTAATCTGTAACTCTGATTATTACAGTTATTTCTTAATTGTAAACCCTCTATGTTTTCTTCCAAAATTGCTATTTTGCGGAGGGATTATTATGGGAAGAGCAACATTTTGAGCCAAAATTGGGGACACTTGAGAGGTTTGGCAATTCTATAAAGCAATTTATTTGCATGTACCTCTCAACCTGTTAATGCAATAAATCTGGACAAGGCCAAATATATTGGGGGAGCATATAAACAGTACTAAAAATTGCTCTTGTATAAACTGAGACAGTTGATAGAATAACAGGTCTTACTTTAGCATGCAGTTTTCTGAAGGTTATGAAGTCTGAAACTCAGTGCCTGTCATTATTTAGTGACTTAATTCCTAAATGATTTGCCAGAAAACCACAAATGTTATGAGGAACAAACCAAAAATAAGAAGCAAAAATCTATTCATTCTTTGAAAATCTGGACAGTTGGGAGGTATAGTTCAGCCGGGGCTGTCTTTGAGTTTGCCGCCCTTCCCCCTCATAAAATCATGGTCGAATGGAGCCTCCCTCCTGCAGCCATTCCAATGAACCATTACTTGGCTATTTCACCCCATTTACCATAAACACTAATGTGCGTACTGCTTTACTTCTATGATGATTTGGACTTCATTTGAAAGTTTTATTTTGTATTTTACAGCACAAACACTAAGACATCTGCTAAACAAAGCAATGCAGTCTCAAAATGAAAACAGACTTAGCATTAAAGCTTCTCTGCCCTTGAAACTCACATTCATTGAAACAGCATTGAAACCCACATTCAAAGAAAATACATTTTGCCAGTGGCAGATAAAGATTAACTTTGGGCTGTTTTCAAATCATAGGCCCCTTGCACATGAAACATACATGTGCTCTTTGATACACCTTCCTGATTGTACTAAATTATATTCCTTGTACAATACAGTACAGTTAGAGGGCGTTTTAAATTTATTATTTTGAACATTTTTCCAGTAAACAATGAAACAAAACGCATGCACCAATAATGCCAAAACTACCCAATTCAGAACATTTTTCCAGTAAACAATGAAACAAAATGCAAGCACCAATAATGACAAAACTGCCCGGTTCAGAGCATTTCCATCATAAAAGTCTACTCAAACTTCTACAGTCCACCATTATCAGTAAATATGCACAATCTCTGAAGAAGTAAAAGTCATCTAAATAATTCCACATTAAAGAAATCTGTAACTAATGAAGAGGTTGCTGCTAGCAAACACCTTTATATTTCATAGTTTCATCGAAAAATAAAGTGTCTGTTGCCCCTGAGGAATAAATTGCATATATTACATTAAAAAATGATAAACTAGTAATATTGCAATAGGAAATGGATGGCAAACTGATACCAGGTTCATAGTTAGTATCTTCGCCAAAAAGGACATTTTCAGTACGTCAGTATCCACTCCTTGTGGGAGTAGAACCCACAGCCTTCTGCATCAAAAGCAAGTAGACAACCTGTTGTGCTATTAACAATGCAAGCAGAGTCAGCATAAGCAGCACTAAACTTCTCTTCCCCTGCAGATCTCAGCTCCTTGTAAAATCTATTCAATACTCAACTGTATCTCAACTTCGCAGCACAAGAAATCTGGAAAAAGCCAAAATTTATTGGGGGGGGGGTCAAAAGCCCAAAATCCAGGGACACATTAAACATTGCTTGTATAATCTTGGAAAGTTGCTAGAATAAAATGCTGTGTTACCACCATACATTTTACTGCCAAGCTCCCTGTACAAAACGGTCAGAGCAACATACCACTACGCCAAATCAGCTGCTTTGTGAAAGAGAGGAAGACTGAAACTTAAATGGCTATCATTTAGTAAATTCAGTTCTCACCATAGCTGTCAACCTCTTAGCACAAAACACCTGGACAAACCCAGTAATGAGGGAATACAGCCCTCAAACATATTCAGTGAATTCAGTTCTTGCCATAGCTGTCAACCTTAGCACAAAAAACCTGGATGAAGCCAATAATGGGGGAATACAGTCCCAGAAATAGGGACAAATTTCAAATATTCATCTTATAAACTTAGAAAATTGCTACAATAAAATGTTTTGTGTTACTATGCATTTTCTGAAGAGTATGAAGTCTGAAATTCAAATGCCTGTCAATTTCACTTATTTAACATCTGTTAACCAGGAAAGTCTGATGGAACAAAAACAATTTTCAGCAGAGGCCCAGGGAGAAATACTGCAGACACATGTCTTTGTAAAATGGCAGGACACCAGAGCAAACCCACACAAACACAGGGAGAAGATGTAGACTCCACACAGAAGGCACCCGGCAAGAATCAAACTAGAAAACCTGCAGGTGTGAGGCAACAATGCTACCACTGCACCATCAAATATTTAAGGAATTAAACATTCAGAAACCTGAAGTCTGAAATTCAAATGCCTGTCAATTTTATTTAACATTTGTTAACCAGGACAGTCTGACTTGGAACAAAAAAAACAATTTTCAGCAGAGGCCCAGGAAGAAATAATGCAGACACATGTCTTTGTAACATGGGAGGACACAAAAGCAAACACACGCAAATGGCACCCCAGCCAAGAATCAAACGAGAGAACCTGTAACTGTGAGGCAACAATGCTACTACTGCACCATCAAATATCTAAGTATTTAAATATTTAAAAACCACAGATATTATGAGGAACAGAACAGATCAAATATGAGGCAAAGATGTGCAAATTTTTTACAAATGGTGGTGGGTAGGGAATTCAGGCCCTTACCATCTGCATACAAGATACAGGGTTCAAGCCTGAGGTATTCCCTACCACACCACCATGAGTTTGCTCTAACCACCAGTATATAGCAACTGGGGCATTACACATGCTTTGTCCAGATTTCTTGCAGTAAAATGTTGAGATGTATGTATGTATGTACATACACACACACTCACACACACACACACACACACACACACACACACACACACACACACACACACACACACACACAGCTCACCTTGCTGATGAGCAACCCTAGATATCCGAACAGTCCAAATCCTGCTGGTGTACGTTAGCTGCCTGCTGATGAGCAACCCTAGATATCTGAACAGTCCAAATCCCTGTTGGTGTTCGTTAGCTGTTCGCAATTGGTCCAGCACACCTTGTTAGCTGCTACATGCTTCTTGATTGGTCCAGCCTGCTGCTGCTGCAGTCCAGAGTGCCTCCATTCTGTGATGTCACCACTGCACAGACTGCTGGGCATCTTGGGGCTGTGATGCCTTTCCCCTATCTAGACTGCTGAGAAAGCAGTCTGAGAGTGTTCCCGTGTATCTAGAGCATGCGCGCATGCGCAGAGTACTTCCGGGAAATATGGTGTTTGTTTTTGTGTTTCTTAGTTTTATTTTTATTTGTTTTCTAGGTGGGAGGGCTGCAGTCCTGCAGTCCTATAGCACGAGCTGCCCCTGGTAAGCCAATAGGTGCCATACAAGCTGCTGCACACAGACAAGGTCTTGGCTGGAGAGGACAAGCTGTGCAGTCTCTGTAGAATGTGGGACCCCAGACTGAACAACCAGAGCAGGATATGACAACAGTGTGCAGATTCCTACAGAACATCCCATAGATGCTAAAACATAGGGATGCAGAGTTGCCTGACTTTCACTGGCAGGTAAAGCTTAGAAGGAGATGTTGTCAATAATGCCTTATTTACTGCTAGAACTGAAAGGATCTTCAACAGTGGATTGCAGAGTTGACAAATATACTTTCTGCAGGTGATGAGACCACAGGATCTATTTTTATCATTTTCTTGGCTACTAATAATCCATCTTTGTAGCAAATAGTCCCTTTCTTTATGACTGCTTCACTACTGTGTCTCCCTCAACGGGGCAAGTTTTTGTGTTTGTTGTACAGCCTTTCCTTTGTGCCTTGCCTCTATTAGCTTTATATGTGTTTGCGCATGATTTTATTGCACCAGACTACTTTAGGTATGCATACCACCTTTCCATTTTGTATATGGAATGTGGCCCTGTCTTATGTAGTATGCTTAATTGTGCTGCACCATAGCACGACAGCTATCCCTGTAACTGCAGGTCTGCTATATTGTAACTGCAGCTGTAGATACTCTGTGCATGTACACAGGCAGCCTGTAAATGTTTCATCTACCAGGCCCCAGATTTTAAATGTCTCATCTCCCAAGCTGCTACTTACACTTATCAAGGGTACCAGAACTTGTTAGAGATTTGGGATGTATGCCTAGACTTAAAAAGGCTCTTGTGGTCATTAGCTTAGTAAATACCCATTAACCTATTTATGCTTGTGCTTTCCCTGTTTGAGTCCGTGACTTTGGATGCCATTCTGTGATAACTGCATTGGCCATTGTGTCCTGGGCAGTTACTATAGTGTCCCTGTCCATTGCTAAAGCTGGCTATTATACTGTTTTTCATTCTATTTTATGAATCTGGTTTGCATCCTGGTCCCTGAACTGCTGATATATTTGCATTTATTATGATTCTTTGCTGTTTGGTACTATATATCATTAAGATATTATGTTCAGTTTTACTGTTCTGCCTTGTGTGCTAGTTAATAGACTGCTAATATATTAGCACTTTATATTACTTAGTTACTTGTTAGTACATATTATAGGAATACTCTTTCTAATAACATTCATTACTGGTATTATATAACCGGAATAATAACTTACATGCACATGCCATATGAGTTTCTCTCTCTCTCATCTGTGATTTTTTTTTTTATTTTAATTTGGAGGAGTGACATTGTGAACTTTATATTTCATACTTTGGCACATGGCATCATACAGAATATTATGTAATGTTTTCTTTGCCTTTCCCCATTATTCACTGTGCTCTAGCTGTCAGTTTGATTGTCTTTGGTGGTCTTCTTTAGGTTACAGAGCACAACTTTACAGCAAATGCAAGACTTAAACTGTACCATCAGACAACTTTGGTAATCAGAGCCAATAAATCCATTACATGTTTACATCAAGCTTTTATTGCCCTTAAGGAGAATAAGGATAGCTGGTTTTAGGCCAAGGATCTTATATAAATAGGTTCAATTGTGTTAGGTAATGTACACCATATGAAATAATGCCACGATCTGCATTAAATGGATTAACATCTCTAGTACGAATCCATACTGACATATACAACATACACAAAACATCTATACTAGTCTTCTTGAATACAACATTTTCATTCCAGTCACTGTTAGAGAAAACAATCTTCAGGAGAAAAACAGTGTCTGCTGAATAATGCATGTTCAAGAGTTTTTCATAACTGAGCCAAATAGAAAAACAAAGGTGTGGGCTTGCTACAGATGTGTAACTTGTGGTTGCTGTCTGTTTATTTATTAATTTATTTGTCATGAGTTCCAGAATTAATCAAGTGGCATCATTCATTAATTAACCAGAATCTACTTTTATGGATTTTTTTCAGAAGGGTTTATGCTTGAAAATATCTGAATAGTTTGAATTTAGGTAACTTCTAGTTATTTTATAACTCAAAACAGATTGCATTGTCTTCCAGCTGTAGCTGGTTCCAGTGTAAGAGGTTAGACAGGCCACAATATCCTGTTTTTAGCTCAGAAAGAGAAAATCTAAAGTGTTCTTTTTTTTTCTTCCCCTAGGACCCTGCCCAATGGCTCCTACCTGTTGCACCTAATTGGCCCTGGGTATACCTCTGGGTATACCTCTCAACCTCTTAGTGCAATAAAATCTGGACAAAGCCTAAAATAATGGTGGGACAAAGGCCCATAAATATGGATTTTAAATATTGTACTTATAAACTTAGGAAGTTGCTAGAATAACAGGATTTGTGTTAGCATGCATTTTTCCGAAGGATATGAAGTCTGAAACTCAACTGCATGTCATTAATTAGTGACTTCAATCCTCAGTAATTTGTCAGAATACCACACATTTTATGAGGAACAGATCAAAAATATGAGGCAAAAATCTGGATATTCTGCAAAAATCTGGAGAGTTGAGAACTATGTCCCTGGGAACAGTGAGAGCTAGACATGTTTGACCCATTTGTTCTTCCTTAGGAATCCTGGTTATCCTCCCATTCCCTGAGAAAGTCAGGTGGTACAAAACAGGCCAGCTTCCTGGTCCTGGGTGTCAGCCTACGCTCTATGTCTGGGGTAAATTAAAGTAGTTTTTGCAGGTATTTCAATGACCCCACAATTTGGTAGGTGATGCACTCTGACACCATTGCTACTTATATACATTAACTTTGATATCACTGCCATTCAGAAGAGAGAGAATGCTCCGCAATGTCACGTTCTCAAGCTTAGTATACATTGTCTCAGCTTTGCACTTTCAGTTCCACTATTCCAAGGATCTCAGTTCTAGTTCTAGACCGAAAGCACAAGAGTGACACAGGAGTTTGTATTCATCATTCAAACTGCAAATATTAAGCTTTGAATGATAGTCAGAAATGTAGGGAGAATTGTTCCAAAGGAAAGCATAGGGGCTCACTATGGCCCCTCAGCATTTCTGTGCTCATATGACAAAAGCACAGCAGCAGCAGCTACTAAATAATAACTTGAATACACACATACTAGAAATACATGTAACCTAGCTCTTCATAATTCCAGCAAATACAACAGAGAGAAAATCATTTTAAGCATGGGCAAGCCCCTCTTCCTAGAATTTGTATACTTCAGGGTCACTGCATCTCATAAAGAGATCATCATTGGTAGGGAGAGGCAGAGAGAGTAAAACATATCTTACTCTTCCTCTGGGAGGCAGTGAAAGTGGACCACCTGTCAAACAATAACCTGTGAACACTAAGGTGTCACTCATATAACTGTCATTTATTTATTTGTATTTATTTATTTTACATTTGTTGACCAGGCTAGTCTATCTGGATATATGTCCATTTTCAGTAGAGACCCGGGGAGAAAAGCTCCAATTGAGTGAGAATCTGTGAACTTGAGCTGTTTATGCTTAAGCAATTGTGACAACTTGGCTAATCCAAAAAAAGAGAATATAAATCAAAATGCATTAGATTAGCTAGTTGATTTCTGGAAAGGAACCAAATAAATATGGGGATTCTGTAAAGTCAAATTTGTTTCTCGATTGCCATATAGGTGGAATTAATGAATGAATTAATTAATTTATTTATTTGCATTTGTTGACTAGGAAAGTCATTTGGGCCAAAAGCCCCTTTCTAGTAGAGGCCTAGAGAGAAAACCTCTCCAGAAGTTAAATTAAATACAAGCACATCATATTTACAAAGTAATAATACCAATGTAAAGAACAACACATTGTAAATATGCATATATTATAATAAAGAAGCAAGACCCAAGGTAGGAATAATGAAAAAAAAAAAACAGTTACAAGTAGAGCAGATTTACAAGGTAATTATGCGAATGTGAAGAACCACAAGCTGTCCATGGAATTATGGGTATAGAACAGTCATATTAACAGTTTTGCTGAGGTAAAGAAAGGAAGTGATGTGTAACCACTTGATGTTCTAAAACTTGTTAGCTCGAGTCCCAAAATAGCAAGACTGAATGAGCAAAAATGCAGACTTACATATAATAAGTCCAAGGCTGCTGTTTCTCAGAATATTTCATTTCTCTGAGATATGGCAATCTCAGAGTTGGCAAATATAAGTCTTGAGGATTAGGGATTAATGGAGAGCAGAGATGTTCAACATTTGCTGTTCTGATGCATTTTCTGACTTTTTTTTCATACTTTTAGGGCTAGCACTAATGTGTATTGAAATTACAATAGGATGTCGAAATGGTGATATAGTGTTCAGAAAGGGTGCAATTTGCTAAACTACAGGAGTGTCATATGAGGCGTGGGAACAGGAAATACAAGAGTGAGTGAATAAAGAAATAGAAAAGAAAGTAAAATGAAGATAAGCAAACAAAGGACGTGATGAAGGGTAAGAATTAAAGGATTAGAAATGTAAAGATAGTCTAGAGAAGGTTTGCCCATGGGTGGACAAACAGCTGTTGGACAGATGAGATGTTATTAAGTCTTTAGTGTGATGCGAGTTTTTGATTTCATAGAGGGAGTTCCACTATTTAGGAATGCGGCAGCAGTAGAAGACATTGCCACATGGTTAAGTTAACACATGATAGGAATTTATCTGAGGATCTGAGTGCATGGCAATGACAGCACCATCTTAAGAAGGAAGGCAGAGAGGCATTTTTTCTAAGGTATGTAGAATTTTGTGGGTTAGTTTCATTTGAATGAGTTTTAGGAAGTTGAGGTATTCAAACCAGTTATGTTACCTGACTGTAATGCAGCAACAGATGCAAGTGGGTGAATGAAAAATTTAGCAATTTTATTATTATAGCTCTGTTCAAGTATAAATAGTTGGGCTGATTATAGATTGATGAAGGCAGAGGCAGAATATGATAATGTGGTTAGAAGGAGGGCAGATGCTATGTATTTCCTCGAGGAGCCTGTAAGGAACGATCTGTCTTTGTATAGTACGTTCATTCACTGTTTTTTTTTTTTTCTTTTTTTTTTTTCCAAGTTGTTGATAATGAAGATTGAATTTAATTTTTTTATTTGATTGTGGATCAAAGTAGTTTCTATTTGATACAGTTTCTATTATGGTACCATTTGGGGTTGCTGGAGTAAAGTTAGTTTCAGTAGGTAATGGAAGTGAACAGAATATTTTTTTTTTCTTTTTGGCATTAAGGACTATGTTGGAGTCTTTGAGCTACGTTTCCTTTGAGGAGAAGGAATGTTGGGTATTAGACTGTTGCTCTTGAGCTGTATTGTCAGAATGGTGGAATCTTTGGCAATTGCTACATTTTCATTCATCCACTCATATATATTGTTGCATTACAGTCAGGTAACTTAACTGGTTTAAATGATGCAAGAGTTACTTTTGTGTAACAGCAGGTCATTGATAAAAATATTAAATAGAGGGGGATCTAGAACTATTACCTGTGGAACTCCCACTAGTATGCAGAGAAGAGAGAGTATAGCTTGTTGTCATTTGACATTTTGTGGCTTATTTGAGCAGTAGAATGCTAAAAGGTAAAAGAAGGGGTGAGGGGAGAACTACAATTTGTAGAGGATGTTATTGTGATATATTGTAGTTAATGCTTTAGACAGCTGAAGGAATAAGGCTGAACTTAATTTATTATTTTGTTTCTGTGGTCACGACTGGTGTTTATGAGTGATGCTAGTGTAGACCGTGTGCAAGGTAAGGGACAAAATTAATGTTGGGATAGATATATAGATGAGAATATTGGATAAGAAAAATTAGAGAAGATGGGTACGGACGCATTTTTCAAAGATTTTTGGAGAAAGGATAGCAATTGGTTGGAAATTATTCAGTTCAATACAACTTCCACCCTTGTGGAGGGAAGGATATAAGATTGTTTCCATTAGTTAGGGAACTAGGATCCATTTATTGATCTGTTGATATGAGCCTGAGATATTTGGTGGATAGGCTGCTGGGGCTAGTGTGATGATACTTAATTTAGAAAGGTAAGTACAAATGCTGGAGGTTGTGAAACATTGAGTTGTGTAAGTATTGGGGTAAGAGTTAAGGTATAAAGTATGAGTGAAGGCATTAGCCAAGACGTCAGAGGAATAAACGCTGTTTTGCTTCTTTTTTGGGTCACTGGTTTGTGGTTTTTACCATAAAGTATGAGTGAGCTAGGAGGTAGAATTAAGTTTAGAGAGGGGGTGGCTGTGATAATGAAATGAGAGTTAAAGACACATGCAGTGTCATATTCAGCATTATTGGAAAGTGGGTTGGGATTGCCTGCCTTGATTTAGAAGTTAAGATATCCCTGACTAAATTTGCTTTGACAATTTAAAATACAAATTCTGGTGATTAAGGAAGTGTTTGAGCTTTGGTGGTATTTCTCAGAGTACAATAGGACTGACTGGATGAGGGAATTTTGTTACCTTACCAGATACTGCCATCCTTATCTCTCTTATCTCATCAATAGTTTTTTTTTTTTTGCTAGTGATAGCCGGGGGCAGGGTTAAATTTAACTTGTTTCTTCCTGACTGATAAATGAGCATTTGATATGGTTAGGAAAGTATGGCTGAAGTTTTAATTATCATTATATAATGATTCATGTAATTTATGATTTATCATTATTAGATATATAATTTTTATTATTATCATTGTTAGAATATCAGTGGTGGTGTTGCGGTAGCGTTGTCGCCTCACAGTAAGACGTCATGTTCGATTCTCAGCTAGAGCGTCTTCTGTGTGGAGACATGCGTGAATGGGCGTACCTTCATTGAAGGTTGTGCATCAGGGCCGGCAACTCGGCATGTAAAAATCTACGGCCAATCATTAGCGGACCGGAGTTTCGCTGTGGTGACCCCTAACCGGGAAAAGCCGAAAGGCACAACAACAGAATATCAGGTAGAAAAGTACTATAATGATAAGAAGCGCAGACATAGAGTTAGAAAAGCTTGACCCTTTCATCTCTGTTTTCAGTTACTTTCCACAAGCCCATCTTATTTCCTTTTAGATCCTTGTTTTCATTTTCTAATAAATGTTTTGAGTCTTTTTAAATGAGAAATGACATGGTCATTTTCTGTCCTTTTATTTCCCCATTTACATTTTCTATGTATTGAAGTCTTTTTATGAGAAATGAGGCACACTGATAATTATATAAAAATGAGTAATGGGAACCACTGACTGAAAGGACTCAGCTGTGCACAGTTCCAGAGGCAGAATCATCATCTAAACTGTTCTGTCTTTTGTGGCCCAAAACTAACACTGTATTTACAGCAGCATGTAAAAAAGTAAACAATTCAGGAATTCTAAATGCCTGACGTTTTTGCATACTAAATGAAAAATAGTATTTGATGCATATAGAAATGTGTTTAATGGTGATCACTTGTGCTATTTTATCAGTGTTGGCATTAGTTAGCCAAATACCTTAAAATACTGACTAAGAGTTTAGGGAGATTGGGTTGAATAATACAGAGCAAAATTTATATTAGTTATACTAAAATCACAACTATAACCTATAATGGTAATACTGTGAATTATGGAATGTTTAATAACTTCTCTCACAAACACATGACAAGCAACAGCAGGGATAAATGTCAAACTGACATAGTATATCTGGTGAGCTGGAAGGTTTTAAAGGATTTGATCGGCTATTTTGATATGAGCTCCAGAACTTACACATATAGAAATGATGTCATTAATGAGCATAATGAAATGTGGAGTTTAGTAAAGTTTCTGCTTATCATCATCATCATCGTCCCCTTTTTTTTCCATTTTCTATATGGGTGGGGGTGTCACATCAACTATTACCATCTCACTTGATTCAGTGCCACTCTCCTATATTTTTCAACAGTCATGCCTGTCACAGGTCTTCTGTTACACAATCCATCCATCCCTTTGCTGGATGCCCTCTTCTCCTCTTGACTTCTTCCTGTCTTTCAAATCTTCTTCACTAGATTGTCTTCTTTTCCTGCAAATCTGCCCAAACCACTGTAATCTGTTCTCTTTGACCTCCAATGCAATTGAAGCTACTTGGGCTTCTGCTCTGATGTCCTTATTTCTTTGTCTGTCCCAGAGTATGGATTGTACTACCTGTCTCAGACACTTCATCTTTATTACCTCTAATTTTCTCAACTGCTCTGCCTTAATTGTCCAGGTTTCTGTACCATACAGTAGTACTGGTCACACCACTGTTGTACAAACCTTAGATTGCAGCTTCTTTGGAATTCTTTTATCATACACTACTCCTGACCCTCTGTGCCAGTTGGACATAGCCCCACTGATTATAGCTTTGACCTCCTCGTTTAGACTTCCCTTCTTCTCAACAACCCCTCCCATGTACTTGCAGCTGTTAACCTGTTCCACTATTTTCCCTTTTGTCTCAGTTCTCAGATTTTTCTGGACTCCACTATTTGCTGCCACTACAACTGCCTTATCTATACCCAGTTTCATCGCATGTGTTTTCAAATTTGCATTCCATTCCCCTACCATTTGAAGTTCTTGTTCAGAGTCTACTTGTAATGTCACATCATCTGCGTACATACTTGATTGATGTGTCCCTTCCTACCTGTTTGCTAATGTTCATCACCAGTATGAACAGCAGTGGGCTCAGAGTTGGATGCTGATGCACACCCACTCTCACTGGAAACCCCTCCGTGTGTTCTAACAATGTTCATATTAGTGTCATTGGGTCATTGTACATAGAGTGCATTAATTCTACCAATGTTTATGGGACTACAAACCAATCCAGGACTGCCCAAATCTGCTTTCTTGGGACCTTTTCAAATGCTTTTTCCAAGTCTAGGAATGCCCAGTTGGACTCTTTCCTCATCTTCACCTTCTTCTCAACTATCTGTCTCACTCCAAACATTGGATCAGTTGAGCTACATCCTGATCTGAATCTGAATTGCTCATCTACCATCTTACTTTCTACTTCTCTGTGTATTTGTTTATCAGTCACCCTCTCCAGAACTTTCATGCTGTGTGACGGCAGTTTGATACAGCTATACTGCCCACAGTTGTGAATGTCCCCTTTCTCCTGCCATCTAGGATGCACCATTCTCTCCATACTGCTGTGAGTATCCTCAGGAGCCATTCTCCCTTAACTCATCCAACATCTTGATCATAATCTGTTGTGACCACATCTGAGCCTACTTTTTTCCCTGACTTCATGTTCCTTTGTGCTGTTTTTACTTCTTCTGTGGTAAGCTTCACTTCTTCTTTCATTGTGGACCTGTGTCTGGGACAGTACAGCTTCTCTGGGGCTTTTCTCATTCAAAACCTGCAGGAAGTACTCCTTCCATCTGTCTTTGATATCCTAATACTCTGGTGAGCAGGTTATTGCTGGAATCCCTTATGAAGAGTGTCTAGTGACTATTGTCTTTCCCTTTCTGTCTTTGCCTTGTAACCTAATAGAGGTTCGTTGTAACATTTACTGAGTTACTTTTTAGAAGCTGGTTGAGTGCCTCTGATGCCTTGTTGCTTGCTATTGCAACTGCTCTCTTAGCCTATTTGTTAGCCAACCAGTATTCCTTCTTAGCCTGGGCCATATTTTCTATCACCCACTTTTTCCTGCACTCCTTTTTTTTCTTTTCATGGCTTCCTGGACTTATATATTCCACCATCATCTTTTCTTACTCATCTTACTTCCATATTTGACTCAGCCTCATATCTGTTCTATAGTACTCACACATGCTGTTTTGAGGCACTGACATTCTTTTTCAGCTACACCTGTTTCCTCTTCTTCCTGAGTTGTTGGAGCCCTGAATAGTTCCTTGACCTCTTGTGCTTTCTCTCCAGTCAACTTCCAGGTCTTCTGCCTAGTCTCTGTTGACCTTACGGCCTTCTCTGAGCACTGTTTGCAGCTGATTGTGACAACTAGTGGTTTATGCTGCCTGTTTCACTATGGATGACTTTGCTATCATTGTGTACACCCCCGTGTCCTTTCCTTTCCTTACTGGGAGGAAGTATCTCTGAGTTGCATGTTGACCAGTCTTGTATGTGAGTTTGTGACTGTCTATCTTGCCATCTTCATGTTGGCTACCATCAAGGCAGAATTCTAGAATAGTCTCTCCTTCTTTATTCCTGCTTCCCCACCCATGTGGACCCAGGCAGTCCTCATATCCTGTTCTGTCTGTCCTAATATGTGCATTCATCCCCCCCCCCTTAACAACACTAACTAATGTTGTCCAGCTTTATCTAGTAGGTCCTGCAACTGTTGCCTGAATGTACTCTTTTCCTCACTAACACAACCCTGCTGTGGGGCATAGGCTGAGATTATGAATAGGGCCCTATTCTTACACTGGAGTCCAATTGCCACGAGTCTGTCACTAATTTTGTTGACATTGCTCACTCTCTTTTGAAGCCTATCCCAGACCACAATTCCTACACCATTTCTAGTCTATCTTTCCCTTAGTAGTAGACTCTGCATACCAAACCAAGTGGCTTTGCTGCACTGTCCTTCCATCTTGTCTCCTGGATGCAGAGGATGTCCAGTATCCTTCTTCCTATGTCATGCACTTCCAAGCTGCATCCTGTCAGTGAACCCTACTTGAGTGTAACAATCCATAGTTTATGTTTGTCAGGTTAATTGCTTTAACATCCAGCTTTCGCTCAACAGAGAGAGAGAAAGGGAGGTATATTAATTCCATAGTCGCACAACAGAAAGGATAGGAAAGTATAAAATCTATACCTATATAGGATGAAGCACCAGTCCATGCCAGATATTTGCACAGATATCTATAGGAAGTAGTTACTTATAAACTGTATTTTCAGAGGAGTCTGAATGGGAAATAACATCTTCTAATCTACACCAATCAATTGTACACCTTTACAAAAGCTGTTACACTAAGAAAAAATATCTTTACTTGAGATACCAGGAGAGACTGACAGAGAAGGGGATAGGCTGTCATTAGTGAGTACAAAGGACTGTGCACTTAGTTAACGGTCATTTAAAGTGCTAAATCTAGTAAGTGCTTCTGCTAATCATTATCTATTGCTTTTGTTCACCAGATGTTTCTCACTGGACTTTATGATTACTTTTACTAGCAGTTACCTTGAGGAAGAGCACAATAATTCTTAACTCAGTAAATTACTATCTGTAAACAGTGTACACAGGTCATCCTGCAACAACAAAAGGGATTCATCATGCAGATTAATGTTACTTCTTTAATCATGAGCTATTTTTAGGGTAATTATATGTTTCCCTGTTTTATTTTGGGGAAAAGGGAAGCATATCTTAATGAGAAATAACCCAGTTGCTACATTATATTATTTTTTAACAATATATTGGTCTTGCCCTCAGATCTTCCTTGTACTAACCTACTACCTACCTAAATTACTAAGTATGTTTTCCTGTGCCATCTTCTGTTATTGACTTTCCTGGTCTGTTCTGTATCTTAAGAGTTTAATAAACCTTTTCCCTATTCTGACTAAGAGCAGCACACTGTTTTCAGATAAACATTTTTCAACTACTAGGCGCAACTGATATTTTTTTTCAGTGGCATAGTGGGACGACAATCTAATTAAGTAATTTGATGAGCACCACATGGTTCACAAATGGAAAATGAGGGAATTAAATTCAGGGCTAGTTGATAGAGCTCATCAGTAGCTCACAGCTTTAACTCTTTCTGCTCAACTATCAAATGTTATGTTTTACTTAACTGATTTTCCTTCTAAATGGGCTTTCTAACTGTCTATCAAAACTACAACAAAATAAAAAAATAATAAACTCCAAATGTTATAACAGCTCTTTGTTTACAAAAACAGATTCCTGGTACCTTAGTAAAGATGTCCAGGAAGTAAAAAAAATCTGTTTACTGTCACTTATACTGTCTTTTTAGATGCACTAGAAACTGATGAAAATGTTATGAAAGCATCATTCACTGTGACATTAACTCTTAACCTATTTATTTGCCATATTATGTTCTAGGCCCTTCACAAAGCCAGTCTATCTCATTATTCTACATGAGGCATTGTGCCAGTCCTAAGTTATTTTCATTACCAAATACCCTACCCTTTGTTTTTTTTCTGGCAACCTGGACAGTTACCTATATTTTATTTCACTTTGTTAAGTGAGACAATTCTGTCCTGAATAAGCAGGAACAGAGCCGTATCGGAAGGAACATTTACAGATGTGTAGGGTTTCACTATAACTCCTTCACCCCTGTACTTAACTTCATTGTTTCTGGCACAGCTGCAAGATACTCAAGGTTGCTATAAAATGCTGTAGACGGGACAAAATAAGACTTTATGATGCTTTGACAGCACAGAGTTCCTGATATTCTGCTCAGCGGTATCATTCAACCAAATTCTTGCCCAGTTACTGATAATTTTACACTGACTGATTTTCCTGACCACTCTAGTCCATGTCATAAGATCTCCAGTTTATTAATTTAGACTCTAGAGGTAATTATAATAAGACAGACCGAAACAAAGTGCTAAATTATCTGCAACATCATTACTTGCTCTCCAGTACTGAGACCTCACTGAAAAAACATATACTGGATTTTGAATTAACACCCCCTTAGCATACTTACTTTTAATGACAGAACACATAAAAGGTATTTAGAGGTAGTACATCAAAGGATAGAGAGAAGGATTTATTTTCTTGATGAGTTTATATACTATATGAACAGAGACCAAACAAAAGTCTAGGCAGAAGAGGAAGGCTGGCTGGGCAAATGTGCAGACAATCTGACAAAGGAATAGGAAGCCAAGTTAGCAAAGAAATGTCAGACTTGACTAGTAACTTTGGTAAGAACTAAAGCAATGGGCTTGGCACTTTTCTTTAGATAGATGAAGCAACTTTTTACACATAAAGGTCAAGTTGTATGTAAAGTTTATTGTTTTTGTATAGGGGCAACATTACCATATGCCTTATCTCCCTGAACTTTTGGAATTCTCAACTAATCTATCAATGTAGTGTAGTTTCTAAACTCTGTGGAGTTTGCTAGAGACATGGATACATGCGGCATCTTTTTCTTTCAAGGAAGAAGTTGTGTCCAATGTTTAGTTGTTGAACATAACTGTTGGAGGAAATCAAAACACCAGGATAAAACCAACAGAGAGATATGGAGGAAATGTAGACACCCCATAGCAGGAACCACAGACAACTAAGCACTGTGAGGTGACATTGTTACTAGCTGATCTACTTTCCAACAATCATTTGTTTTAATACTAATCCTGTCCAGACTAAGAGAGCTACTTATTTTGCACGACAACATTTGGTTGTGATAGAAAGTAATTAACAGTGCAGCACCCCTAAAACACACACAGACGTGCATGCAAAAGCCATAACAATGATCACTTTACATACATTACTATGATCATTATTTTCTCAAAATCAGAAATTAATCATGTATACAGAAGGCAGTCTTTCTCAGGGAGATTAACCTTGAATGATAATTAATGACCATTTCTTTAGGGAGAACAACATGTAAAAGTTCAAAATGTGTTACAGAAATTAGAAGACCAACATAATATAGTTGGTATATGACAAGTAATCCTCCAACTCACACCTGAATTTATCTCTTTCACCCCTTCCACCTCTCCAATTGAAGATTACACTACTAATATATGAAGACTTTCTTGAAGAGGTGGGCAGCATGTTTACAGACTCCTGCTCAGCATTGGACAGTGGAGTAATCATCTGTAGACCATTACCTCAATCTAGAACCCATCTCCCAAACTATCAAGGGTCAGCTGTTTTTTTTCTGCAAGATGCAGGATCTTGGAACCTTAAAATCCATGGAGTAGTAAACTAAATTGGCTGCAACCTACCCTTCTTGTAAGACAGTTTACATTTAGAAATTTAACACTGCTCGCTGTCATGATAACAAGATTAGTACAATTATAGTTGTGAAACAAAAGAAACTAGAGATGTTCGTGAAAGCTAAATGAGAACTAGCCAAGTAACAAAAAGAAAAGCTTAACATATATTTATAGAAAGTGACACTGTAGTCTGCTGGTTCTAGATAGTAAACTGGCAAGACAACATTAATATCAGAACAACAACGCTTTCATTAAAATAAGAACATACCTTCCCTAGTCAACCTCAAAGACATAAACTGGCCTATGAAATCTTCAAATCTCAGCTTTATATTTTAGTTCCAACCCCCCTCAGCCAAAGAAGGAATTCATATAGTAGGCTTTCTTTTCGGTCTCATGCTTTTACATTTAAGAGGCAGCTACTCTCATCCACAGACTGTGTCAATTAATTAAAATGAAGTTTTAAGTACAGTATCATACACCACCAAAAGTAAAGCTCTTCACCACGACAGCATAAGCAACAATGTGCAGCAGTTATTTCAGCAAGTATCCTCAATTCTAATGGATTTGTTCAGGTATATGCAACTCTCTTGAAAAGCTCCTAAATAAGGTGTTTCCCAAGCCAAACAGAAGTAGCCCAGTTGATCAAGTGTACCCCCTTTCTCCTTATTAATGCAGAAACCAAATTGTATACTAGCATCTTTGCACCCTGATTTCAGTAAGTATTGTTTTAATTAATCAACCCATACCAAGTGAGCTTTGTGAAGGCAGCTCTATCACTGATCATTTCCAGACATATTACCCTACTTCAAAGAGCAAATGAAGATTTAGAATCAACTGTCACTGTAGCATAGCTTTCAAGGAAGGGTTTGGTCAATACATTGAGACTATCTTGAAGGACTGATGAGTCTAGTGGTATTCCATCTTCATACAGTGCATCAGTCCATGAACTCAGTGTCTCTCTTCAGTTCTTTGTGCTTACCAAATTGAACATTTTAGTCTGCTTTATGGCATAGGGAGATGAAGCACTGACTGCAGCCAAGGCAGCTGAGGTTTGATTAGCAGCCATAGCATGGAGAAGCGAGGAAAAGAGGGAGACGAGTGAAGTTATATGACACACTTACCTCTCCCAGGGGTAGGGGACGGGTGTGGGTGCTCAAGGAACACATAGGGAAGTGTGATTCTTCCAACAGAAACCAGGCAAAATATGTCTGATGTTTTAAACAAGGGGGTGTTGCTGTTGTTGCAATGCCGCTTTGCAGGAGTGAGAGATGACAGTGTGTCAGCCCATTGCATAACACCCCTTCTTCTGCTCACCTGAGTACACATGCAAGTTAGGGCCATAAAACAAAACTCTTAAACCACCCCACATGGGTGCCTCAATGTTTATCCCTACTGATCAAGTTTCATCTTCAGTGATGACAGAATGAAGAGGTTGATTGACAGAGACAGGGCTGATGACATTAAATAGTGGGAGCATATTAAGAAAAAAATCTTAGAAATTTTACAGCTCTTTTCTCTGTTTAAAGGAACTTGCTAGGGGTTGCCATCTTTCTTCCCTTCTTTTTCTACTTATCATAATACCAATTTGTCTCCAGGTTTATCTATACCTCTGCCAGTAGGGTTACCACTAGGAAAAGAAGGAGATATAAATGTTACTGTTTGATGATGACTGTTAATACTTTAAACTGGCCCAATGACTTTTATGTGGATTGTATTAGGGACTCTTCATGCTTTTGTTAAAATTTGGGGATAACAGAACTTCTGTAAGCTAATTAGCCTTTCCAAGTTGACTGTGTAAAGCTTTTCCAGAATACTTAGGCATGCAAATGCATAGAGTTATGAACAGGTTGCTAGATGTTAGATATTATGAATATAAGGCTGAAATTAATTCTGTTGTAAATATGCTGAAAGAAAAAGTTTTCTTGAATATATGTATAGAGTTTAAAATGTGCATTTATACTATATGTATAACAGACAGGCTTCTCTTCACAGCATCAGAAAATGCCTAACAAAGCAAAATTGGACATGATTTTCTCATGTTTGCAGAACAAATATCTATTAACAGACATCCTTTTTTATAAATTCAGCAATACGTGTTTTTTTCTATAGGAAGAGCTTGTACAGATGTTTCCTTTCAGATTTCTGTTAATGGCATCCTCACATCAGCAAAAGTGCTTACAAGTAAATCACAAAAGGACAATAGAAAAGTCTAAAAACAGACATTATGTGACTTCCCACAGAAGGCCAAAAAAAGATACCAAGAGGAAATAACATCATCTATGTGCGTGACTAGCACTCTATATAGTAATTGTAGTAATTCACATAATTGAGTACAATGCCCCTTTTGGGATATACCTTACCAGACACCTGCAGCAACTGGAAAGACCCCAAAAGTACCTCACCAAGAGGATCAAAGGGCTCAAACAGATGCCATATGCTGCCCGGTTAAAGAAACTCCAGCTCTACTCAGTGGCATACCGCCTGTTCAGAGGCGATCTGTGCCTGACGTATAAAGCCATGTCCAACCCGGAATTAATGGACATGCTGCACCTCAGAAAATCCAAATCCCATCGAGCTACACGCTCGAGAGACTTGAACCTCAGCACTGAAATAAATAGGACATGCTGGAGGGACAGATTCATAACCCAGAGGCTCTCTTCACTCTGGAATAAAATCCCAGTCCAGGTTAGGCAGAGTCCCTCATTGACTCTCTTCAAGAGGAATCTTGATGAGTGGATGGGAGATCGTAGGTTTACCCCGGGTATCACTTCTGTGTCACTGTTGGACAGAGGCACAGTATACTAACCTCGAAAAAGGGCATAGCAAAATAAATTTAAAATGGGTGGCGAAAGCCAAACACATTCTGGCTAGGCTTATAAATGCCCTAGGGCAGATAGCCCTAGTATGAACCTATGAACCTATGTGAGAGAAGGACAGAGAGAGGTATTTTGTAGAAGTCATCATTCATATTTGTAATGAAGGAAAACTTTGTAAACATATGCCATAAATCTGACAGACTACATGTGGTTTATTATAAAATAAGTTATTTGTAACTGTGCTTATAGCTGCAAAATATATTTCTTTATCAGCACGGCCGGCCTTAGGCATAGGCGAACTAGGCGACCGCCTAGGGCGCCGTGCAGGCCGGCCTCAAACGGGCGCAATCCACGGATCGTCGGAGTGAAGCCAACAGACACCAACGTTTATTTTATTATTATTTTTTTTTTTATTTCTCACTGCCCTAAGACTACAATTGCGCCCTCCCCGGCATCTGAAGGGCACAATTTACAGAGCGGAGTTCTGCGAGGACCCCTAACCTGGAAGCCAAACAGAGTAACAGACAACGTTTCTTTTTTTTTTTTATTTCACCGCCGCTGCCCTAAAGACTACAATTGCGGTCTCCTCAGCATTCTGATGCTGGCTGGGGAGGGCGCAATTGTAGTCTTTAGGGCAGCGGACTGTGAAATAAAAAAAAAAAAAAAAGAAACGTTGTCTGTTCGGCTTTTCCAGGTTAGGGGTCCTCATAACAGAAATCCGCTCTGTAAATTGCACCCTTCTGACAGAAGGGCGCAATTTACAGAGCGGAGTACTGTTGTGAAGATTCTTAACCTGGAAAAAGCAGAATAGACAACAACATTTCTTTTTTTTTTATTTCACAGTCCACTGCACAATTGCGGTCTCCCCAGCATTCTGATGCTGGGGAGGGCGCAATTGTAGTCTTTAGGGCAGCGGACTGTGAAAAAAAAAAAAAAGAAAGAAATGTTGTCTGTTCGGCTTTTCCAGGTTAGGGGTCCTCACAACAGAACTCCGCTCTGTAAATTGCACCCTTCTGACAGAAGGGCGCAATTTACAGAGTGGAGTACTAGTATGTGTGTGTGTTTAAGTGTGTTAGCGCGGCGCGCTTGGGGGCAGGAGGTAATGCTTAATGTCACTTCACCAAATGACACAGCTTCAAACAGCTACAATTTAAGGTTAGAGGTCTGGATATTCTCACAAACTGATGGCAAAGCTCCTCCTAGTCTGGAAATTAGGTTCCCCTCATCTCTGAAGTAGCTATTAGTTGATGTGGTACCCCACTCACAAGACATCTGAATCATGAGCAGTGAATTTTTGGTGTATGCATATAAATAACGTTTTGTATTTTGAGTGGGATGGCAGCATTCTTGAGGAACACCTGGATATTATCCCGTTGTCACCTGTATGTAACTTCTGTGGAATGTAAGGC
Organism: Protopterus annectens; assembly: GCF_019279795.1. Classification (NCBI taxonomy): domain Eukaryota; kingdom Metazoa; phylum Chordata; order Ceratodontiformes; family Protopteridae; genus Protopterus; species Protopterus annectens. Next base: position 1,415,158,543 of record NC_056735.1, read on the forward strand.
ATCAATATACAGCAAACCTCCAAAAGATAAAATTGGACCAAGCACGGCTTATATGAGAGAGAGAGAGAGAGACACACACTAGGGACAATCTTTAAACATTGAAGTTAGAAAATGACAGACATTGAAGTCTGACAGTCAAATGTCTATCATTTTCTAACTTCAATGTTTAATGACTTGCCACTAATTTGCCAGAAAACCAAATTTTCATATAAAAAAAGGGACCAAAACTATGAGGCATAAATCTGGACATTCTGCAAATATCTGTACAATTGAGAGGTATGGATGGGTTCTGTACTGTTTGTACATATACATAGGAAGAATGCAAGAACAATGTTTGCAAATCGCAATTTCTATTTGTTTAGTTTTTATTATCATTTAAAAGTATCCATCTACATTCAGCTGAAAAGGGTTAAGATTGGTTGTGGTCAGTTTATATATTTATTTATTTATGTATACATTATGTCTATAGTTATGCATTTAACTATGTATTTTTATCTCAGGACTAAGTGAGACAGCAATTTACTGAGCAAACCTCTCTGAAAGTAATTACAATAAAAAAAAAAAAAAAATTCCCAAAGAAAACAGATATTGTGTCCCTAAATACAGTGGGCTGCCCCACACCCTACATATGGGGATAGGGAGAATATTCCATTACTTAAGCCCCCCAACTCAGATCAGCTTATGGTGAAGAAGTGCACCCATAGCAGATAAAAAATGTTTTCTGGTATTGTGGATTACTGAAAATGAATGATAATGCATCTGTATCAGACACACTGTCATTCATTCATCCTTTCATAGGTTCATGGGTTTATAGGTAGGTACTAGGCTATCGGCCCGAGGGCCTACGTAAGCCTAGCCAACAAGGTTCCCTGGCTTACGCCACACAAGAATGTTATTTTCCTGTGTCACTGTCGAGCAGAGACACAGAAGTGATCCCCGGGGTGTATTTCCTATTTCCCATCCACTCATCAAGATTTTTCTTGAAGAGTGCTAATGAAGAACTTTACTTGACATAGATGGATAGCCTGTTCTAGAGTATGGGAAGTCTCTGGGACAGGAATCTATCCCTCCAGCATATCCTGTTTATTGTGGTGACAAGGTTAAGGTCCCTAGGCGTGTAGCTTGGAGGGATTGGGATTTCTTTAGGTGTAGCATGTCCAACAGCTCTGGGTTTGACATAGCTTTATATGTTAGGCAGAGATCACGTTGGAGTAGGTGATATGCTACGGAGAAAAACTGGAGTTTTTTGAGACGGTCAGTGTAGGGCATCTGTTTGAGGCCAGTAACCCTCTTTGTTAGGTACTTTTGTGGCCTTTCCAGCTGCTGCAGATGTCATGTGAGGTACATTCCAAAAGGGGTGTTGTACTCTATAATGGGTCTAATGAGTGTCAAGTAGAGGGGAACAATTAACTCTTTTTTTCCTGGATGACAACCCTTTTATGATGAGGTGTGCCACGTAGAAGGACTTCCTGACTACTGTGGCGATGTGACTATCAAAGGACAGACTACTGTCCACCTTGGTCCCAAGGTCTCTTGTCACACATTCTGTGTTAAGTAGACTGCTGTCTATGTTGTAGTTCATGGGTACAGAGTTTTTACCAAAGGGGATGACAATGCACTTTTTGGCATTGAGCTTGAGGCCATGGCTCTGACACCAGGCATCTGTGTCAGCGAGGCCCTTCTGTAGGATTTCCACATCATTTGGGGACTCAACTGTGGCTCCTAGTTTGCAGTCATCTGCGAACTTCGTTAGCCAGAGGCTTTCTGTGTTAGCCTGTACTTCAGAGAAGTAGATACCAAACAGGATAGGTCCCAGGACTGAACCCTGTGGTACTCCACTTGTCACTGGTTTGAGGTCAGATTTGGAGTGTGCAACTTTTACAGTATGGGTTCTGTCAGTGAGCCAGTTGGCAACCCATCTTGTGATGTAGGGATTTATGCCTAGTTTAGTGAGTTTAGCTATAATTCCAGAATGGGGGATGGTGTTGAAAGCCTTGGCGAGGTCAAGACAGGCTGTGTGAACCACCTTACCCTCATCTACGGTTTTGGTGACTGCCTCAAAGAAGTCGATCAGGTTCAGGAGGCATGATCTGCCTTTCACAAACCCGAACTGGGTGGGATCCAGAGTTTGGAGGTTACCAATGTCTTTGTTTATGAGTTCCACGATGATACATTCTATGGCCTTGCAGACCAGGCTCATCAGGCTAATAGGGTGACAGTTCCCGGGATCAGTGGTGGCTCCCCCTTTGTGGAGTGGGATAACTGTTGCTGTACACCATTTAGTTGGTGCAAAGCCTGATGTGAGGCTATGATTGAACATGGTGCTTAGATGGGGAGCTAGTTTGTTCTGAAGTTCATGTAAAATGTAGCCTGGGATGTTGTCCGGTCTTGTAGATGCTGTGTTTTTGGCTTTGGAGAGTGCAGCTTTTACCTGCGTAGCTGTGATTACAGGGACTCTGCATTCTTCCTATATAGATATGGGCTCTTTAGGGGGTGAGGGGGGGTAAAGTTAGCACTGAACCTATCTGCCAGGATGTTGGCAATATCAGTTGGTTCTGTAATTTTTATGCCATTGTGCTGTAACTCAGAGCAAATCTGGGTGTTGCCATTGAGATTCTTGACATAGTTATAGAATGCTTTGTGGTTGTCCTTAGAATCAGTGGCAATTTTGTTTTCATAGCTTGCTTTGGAGGATCTTATATGGGATCTCAGATTCTTACTGAGGTTGACCAGGGAGCTCCTCCACTCATGGGATTTTACTCTCTTTTGCAATAATTTCTTCCTTCTGTTGTACAGTTTGTTTATGGCAGGGGGCCACCAGATTGGCTTCCTGTTTTTGGAGGATAGCGTCTTGGTTCTGTTTGGGATAGCATGATCCATGCACTCGTGTGACTGCTTATAGGGTGCATTTGTGTAGGATTCAGCAGTCGTAACTGTATTGTCCATCTGCATGGGTGTCATGAAGTTCACCACTTTTGTCTTAAGTATGAAGTTGGCTTTGGAGAAATGTTTTACCATGGTTTTCTTAATGGGGGGGGTGGGGGCAGGATGTGGATATCAAGGGTGATTAGCTTATGGTCGGATCGGACCAACGAGTAGTTGACTTCATTTGTGGATAATGACTATGTCTAGGATATTGTTGGCCCTGGTGAGGGTGTGGATAAGTTGATCCAGGGGATTAGAGTTTATGAATTCCAGAAAGTGTTGTGTGAAGGAGTTGGTATACGAGTAGTTTTCCCAGTTAATGGTGGGGTAGTTGAAATCACCCATTATTAGGGTGTTTGGTTGAACCCTAATATCTTCCAGTACATCAAGAAAAGAGGAGTGGGAATCCTGGGGCATGGTGGGGGATCTGTAGCAAGCTACAATTTGGAGTGCAGTTTTGCCCAGAGTTAGTTGCACTTGGATAACCTCGGATGCATTATACTGAGCAACTAGCCTGGAGGTGTGGATATCCTTAATGAATATGGACACACCTCCGCCTTTGGTGTTCCGGTCCAGGTTACATGGCTGAAAAGTGTGGTATGAGTTATAACCTGGTAGTGCAGGGGTGCTCTCTGGAGCCTTGAACCAGTTCTCAATCACTGCACAGATATCGATGTTCTCCATTTTAAGGAGTGCCTTGAGTGAGTGCATTTTGAGATTTAGACTTAGCATTGAGTAGCATCCATCCATCCATCCAAACATCCAACCATGTTTCTTGCCGCAGTGTAGTTTGTGTCTTGCATGTAAAGCATCATCAGTCCAGCAGTTTGACTTGTTTTCCTAGGGTTGGCAAGTAAGTGCCCCATTTTGAAAATTGTTTTTTTTTTCCTTTCCTTATTGTGGTACTTGTCCTATTTTAGTTGTGGGTTAGGGTCAGATGCCTTACATATATTTAGGGTATGGTCACTCTGCAAAAGATTCTACAATATTTTTGTAGAAGGCACATATCCCACAAAGACTTCTACTCTGATTGTATTTTTGTTGGGTCCCATTCACAACATTGCTTCCTGGGAGATCTATGATAATTTTAGCAAATGCCCATATGATAATGAGCATACCTCTCAACTGTCCAGATTTTTACCTCATATTTTTTACCTATTCTTCATACAATTTGTAGTTTTCTGGCAAATCATTCAGGATTGAATTAACTAAATGTCATACATATGAGTTTGTCTTCATGCCCTTCAGAAAATGCCTGCTAAGAAAATGGTGTTATTTTAGCAACTTTCTAGGATTACAAGAGCAATATTTATAATCTGTCCCTCTTTTGCCACCCCCCACTCTTTCAGGCTTTTTCCAGCTTTCTTGTACTAAGAGATTGAAAGGTATGGAGGCATGTATGTAATGCTCTGCTTGCTGATTATTTGGTGCATTTTAAGGGGGGATAGGGGTTTTGCATTCCTGAGTGTGTCCTCTTTTTATAAGATGCCTAGTAACTATAAACTTCTTGTCAGTTTCTCAGTTATTCCCTATTGCAATTTTACCAGCTTACCATTTTTTTTTGTGTAATGTAGTAAAGTAATTCTTCAAGGGTGGCAGACAGTGAATTGGTAGATGAAACACTGAAATGTAAAATTGTTTGCCAGTAACAGACTGCTCATTATTAAAAAAATCTCTTTAATGTAGAATTATTCGGATGAACTTTACTTCTGCAGAGATTGTGCTTATTGATTTGTGGATTTTAATGACAGAACTTTGAGTGGCCTTTTATAGGTTCATAGATTAGTACTAAGCTAACTGTCCTTGTGAGCCATTTTAAGCCTAGCCAATTATCTCTTGTAAGACTCAAACCCTGCACCTTGTGTTTGTAAGGCAAACACCATAACCATGAGGCCACACTCCCATCCCCTCTTTATAGTTAAAATGTTTTGAAATGGGCAAGTTTGTCATTACTGGGTCATGCATTTTGTTTTATTGCTTACTGGAAAAATGTTCAAAACTACAAATTTAAAAAAACACACTAACAAGTGGTGCTTTATTATACAAGGAATGTAATTTAATACAATCAGAAAGGTGAATCAAAACACACAAACATGTATGCATGGCCCTAAAAATGTGTGCAAGGAGGCCGTTTTGAAAATAGCCCAAAGGTAAACTTAAGCCTCCACTGGCCAGATGCATTTTTTATGAATGTGGATTTTCATGCTGTTTCAATGGCAGAGAAGTTTATTGCTCATGCTAAGTCTGTTTTCATTGTGAGACTGTATTGTTTAGCAAATATCTGTGTTTGTGCTATTCAAGTTTAATCTACTGTACATATGGAGGAGGGAGGTTGCTATTCTACTTTCACTGAGCTGTAAAGTTCACTCGCCTACCCCAAAGTAAATTAAAATGTTTAGATTAACTTAAGCATCTCTTCGAAATAAGGCATATGAGCTTCAATTTTCTGAGGACGTGACTTTTATACTAAAATATATGTGAAGGGGCAACTGATAAAGCAGGTTTATTAAAGGAAAATTCCTCTGTCCTTCACTTTCAGTTTAACTGCATCACAAGGTATCTTTTCTTCATATGCATTTAAATGAAGGAAATGGCTGCAGTGACTTTCCTGGGGAGTGACCGATCTATGGGTGTGGCTTATAGGGGTGTTTCATGAGCACAGTATGGGTGGGGCTTAAGGGGCGCCGGAGTACTACTTCGCCTAGGGCACCAGTTCAGCTAAGGCCGGCCCTGTTTATCAGTGTCTAATTTGAAAGACTACAGATGGAGTCATGCAAAGCTCTGTGTCTCTGATTCAGCAGTAAACTGACTGTGTGTCTTAGGAAGACTTTGGATCCAGCACAGCATAGGAGCAGAGCGCAAATTAAAATAAAGTTTTCACTAGAATTGAATATTAACCCTTTCTTTGAGTTCCTTGTGATGCATGTACATAGCTGATTCTACCTGCATTCATCACTCTTTGTTAGAATAAACATATTAAAGAAGATTGCCTGCACCAAATTGTTCTACATGGTTCAACACATACCACTGCTTCCTACCTTGTGCTTGTTGGAGAAAACAGAGGAATTGGTTGTCCAGTTCATGTGGTGTGGTTAAAGGAAGAAAGAAGGTCAAAGGGTTCTTATGTACTCAAAACAGGAAGGTGCTGCAAGATTTTTTAACTGCATATCACCATCAGGAAAGTGGTGTAAGATTTTTTTAACTAGAAAACATACACTCATCCCATTCCTCAACAGCAAAACCTTGACCGATTTTTAGACAGCAAATCCTTATGGGATAGGTTGAAAACTGTCATGCTTAGTGGTTCTTCCAATACAGCCATCCATTGGTACAGGTCTCTCTTACGAGAACATTTAATGGTCTACTCTAAGCTCTACTCAGACAGCCACTAACACCTCAAGGAGAATCACTACCCTTCCCAACCTTTGGGGTGCAGCAATCCCACTATAAAACTACCTGAGACTAAAGACTGCAGGTGATCAGTGATCTGGTTAAATGAGCAAACTGGGAGGGCAAAGGGATTTTCCAACTAGCTGCCTTATAACTTTTAAAGGAGAGAAAGGGGGAGGGAGGGAGAGATAGAAAGAGAGGGAGAGAGAAAGAAACAGAGGGGGAGAGAAAGAGAGGGAGTGCGAGAGAGAGGAGAAAGAGAGAGGGAGTGCAAGAGAGGGGGGAGAGAGAGAAAGAAGGAGATGGAATAGAAAGAGAGAGAGAGAAGGGGAGTAAAAGAGAGAGAAAAAAGGGGAAGGAGATTGGGAAAGAAAGAGAGAGACAGACAGACAGACTTTTACTTCCTTTGAACTATAAAAATGAAAGTTTAATACAAAGCATGCTGATTTCTGGAAAGTCCTTTAGCTCACTCCAAAATGTTGTCTTTTCTCCCTTTCTCTGATAGGTATGGGAGCTCATCCACTTAAATGCTAAATGTATACTCTTTGATGAAAATAAAGCCTATTTACTGTGATTATACAAAGGAAAGGAAGCCACATGCTAATATGGTATATGAAATTTGCACAGAAAAACCTCTGACTTTAATTTTGTTCTACAACTCTCTTCAGTAAAGGCTTTAGAGGTCGTATACAACACCACAAGTGTTTTAGGAACATTCTTTTTTTCAGCCACTAAGGTTATTGAATTCCCTCCCACCATCACCGCAGTATTCAGTTTAAGTATAGGTCACATGATCACCATGAAGGGTACAAATAGCACAGGCCTCATTTTTGGTTTCTAAAGTACTGCATATGCAGCTCCTCAACCCCTGAAGTGTAATTCAACCTAACCTATTCCTGCATCTTCTGAATCAAATGCAAAGGAAACACCTTCAATTCAACAAATAGAAGCAGTAATTAGATTCTATTTAGAATCAGGAAATCCTAATTGAAATCACCTTTGAGGAATCTGTATCGTCTGTTAAGAGATACTCATTGAGGAATGTGTATCCTCTGTTAAGAGATATTCAAAGTTCCTGTTTCATGCATCCAATCCATTCTGCCTTCTAAACAAATTACTAAGAAATTTTCTAAACTTGCCCCATATGCAAAATCATGATGTAAATTAGTATTACTTTAAAAATGGCTTGATGAGTTGTTGTTTTCCTTGTACACATACTGCATCTCTGTAGCTTACATGGTTCAGACCTGCAATATTTTAAAACTGTTAATGTTAAAGACAGTACCTACATGCTTTCCTATCTGTTACTCTTCTACCAGGTTCAGTTGATGATATTTTTACTGTCCAGGTTTTATATATGTTGATGATGCTTCATTATTTTTATTCTTTATGTTTAAAAAGCTTTCCTTTTTGAATTTGTTAACCTGGTTTTTCATTGCTAAGTTTAATGCAAAACAAAATCCGTTATACTGGGGCCTATAATTTTTACAGCAGTATATTATTGCCTAAACATGAAAACAATTAAGAGAATAATTTCCTGTGGCTTGTGCCAGATAATTATATGTATTTTCTTGCCCCTTTTGGCATTATTAATTCTATATGCTTCCTATGGAAACCTGCCCCAACAAGTGGTGAAGATGCATTCCAAAGCAGAAATTTATTGTAACTGAAGTACTCCGTCTCGATCTGAAGGTCTTGTACAGCACCAGAACATTCACAACGAGTGTTGTTTTTATGAATTTTCTTACGTCTGTATGTGTGGGTGAGTACATGTATGCATGTGTGTGTGTTTGTGTGTGTGTGTGTGTGTGTGTGTGTGTGTGTGTGTGTGTGTGTGTGTGTGTGTGTGTACGATTTCACGTGTGTCTGTATATTTGTGTGTGTGTGTGTGTGTGTGTGTGTGTGTGTGTGTGTGTGTGTGTGTGTGTGTGTGTGTGTGTGTAAGCCATTGTTATGAAGTTCTCATTCACAGTCATCACTAAATAACCCATTAAGTTTTTGATAAAAATAATAAAATCAGAAAAGTTCTAAGACAATTACGATTAATCTAAACAATTATTCAGATAACACCTGAAGTAAGAACTAGCTAATCTTAATTAGCTACAGCCCGTAAACTGTAATACTATAGTGAAATTACCTATTTCATTACAAATACAGTATTTATCAAAAATAAATGAACCATGGTGCTTTCTGCCTTTGGTTTCAAACACACAAGACTCTAAGAGACTGAATGGCATCCTAGGATATTGTGTC